>NW_027596439.1:0-300354 GCF_964194155.1 Cetorhinus maximus | reverse complement strand
TACTTTGAAAAACACCAAAGAATTCAACAAACTCAACATTGAGAAAGAGCAACAAATTCAACTGCAACCTCAACTTTGAAAAATACAAAAAGATTCAGATAAAAACATTGAATACACCAATAAATTCAACAACAACCTAAACAATGAAAATCACCAACAAATTCAACAAAACCTCAACAATGAAAAACACCGAAAAACTCAACAACAAACTCAACATTGAAAATCACCAACAAATTCAACAACAACCTCAACTTTGAAAATCACCAACAACTTCAACAACCTCAACATTGAAAAACACCAACAAATTCAACTGCAATCTCAACTTTGAAAAATATAAACAAGATCAAAAAAAACCATTGATAACAGCAATAAATTCAACAACATCAACATTGAAAATCACCAACAAATTCAACAACAACCTCAGCAATGAAAAACGTCAAAAAATTCAAAAACAACCTCAACTTTGAAAAACACCAAA
Source organism: Cetorhinus maximus (assembly GCF_964194155.1). Classification (NCBI taxonomy): domain Eukaryota; kingdom Metazoa; phylum Chordata; class Chondrichthyes; order Lamniformes; family Cetorhinidae; genus Cetorhinus; species Cetorhinus maximus. The sequence continues at coordinate 299,876 of NW_027596439.1, read as the reverse complement.
AAATTCAACAAACTCAACATTGAGAAACAGCAACAAATTCAACTGCAACCTCAACTTTGAAAAATACAAAAAGATTCAAATAAAAACATTGAATACACCAATAAATTCAACAACAAACTCAGCTTTGAAAAACACCAACAAATTCAACAACCTCAACATTGAAAAACACCAACAAATTCAACAGCAACCTCAACTTTTAAAACTACAAAAAGGTTCAACAAAATAAAAATTGATAACACCAACAAATTCAACAACAACCTCAATATTGAAAATCACCAACAAATTTATCAACATCCTCAATAATCAAAAACATCAAAAATTCAACAACAACCACAACAATGAAAAACACAAAACAATTCAACAACAACCTCAACATTCAAAAACAGCAACAAATTCAACAACAACCTCAACAATGAAAAACACCAAAAAATTCATCAACAAATTCAACATTCAAAAACACCAACAAATTCAACAAAAACCTCAACAATTAAAAACACCTTAAAATTCAACAACAACGTCAACATTGAAAAACACCAACAAATTCAACAACCTCAACATTGAAAAAGACCAACAAATTCAACAACAAACTCAACATTGAAAATCACCCAAGAATTGAACCACAACCTCAACATTCAAAAACTCCAACAATTGCAACAACAACCTCAACAATGAAAAACACCAAATAATTCAACAACAAACTCAACATTGAAAATCACCAACAAATTCAACAACAACCTTAGCTTTGAAAAACACAAACAAATTCAAAATCCTCAACATGGAAAAACACCAACAGATTCAACCACAAACTCAACATTGAAAATCACCAACAAATTCAACAACAACCTCAACAATGAAAAACACCAAAAAATTCAACAAAAACCTCAACAATGAAAAACACCAAAAAATTCGTCAACAACCTCAACATTCAAAAACACCAACAAATTCAACAGAATCCTCAACAATGAAAAACACCAATAAATTCAACAATAACCTCAACATTCAATATCACCAACAAATTCAACAAAGACCTCAACAATGAAAAACACCAATAAATTCAACAACCTCAACATTGAAAATCACCAACAAATGCAACAAGAAACTCAACATTGAAAATCACCAAAAAATTCAACAACAACCTCAACATTGAAAAACTCCAACAATTGCAACAACAACTTCAACAATGAAAAACAACAAAAAAATTCAACCACAAACTCAAAATTGAAAATCACCAACAAATTCAACAACAACATCAACTTTGAAAAACACAAACAAATTCAAAAACCTCAACATGGAAAAACGCCAACAAATTTAACCACAACCTCAACATTGAAAATCACCAACAAATTCAACAACAACCTCAACAAAGAAAAACACCAACAAATTCAACAAAAACCTCAACAATGAAAAACACCTACAAATTAAACAGAATCCTCAACAATGAAAAACACCAAAAAATTCAACAACAACCTCAACATTGAAAATCACAAACAAATTCAACAACAACCTATACAATGAAAAACACCAACAAATTCAACAAAAACCTCAACAATGATGAAAATCAAAAAATTCAACAACAAACTAAGCTTTGAAAAACACCAACAAATTCAACAACCTCAACATTGAAAAACACCAACTAATTCAACAACAACCTCAACTTTTAAAAATACAACAAGGTTCAACAAAATAAAAATTGATAACATCAACAAAGTCAACAACAACATCAATCTTGAAAATCGCCAACAAATTTAACAAGAACCTCAACAATGAAAAATATCAAAACTTCAACAACAACCACAACAATGAAAAACACCAAACAATTCAACAACAACTTCAACATTCAAAAACACCAACAGTTCAACAACAACCTCAACATTCAAAAACACCAAAAAATTCAACAAAAACCTCAACAATGAAAAACACCAAAAAATTCAACAACAACCTCAACTTTGAAAAACACTAACAAATTCAACAGCAACCTCAGCAATGAAAAACATCAAAAAAGATTAAAAAAAACCATTGATAACACCAATAAATTCAACAACCTCAACATTGAAAATCACCGACAAATTCAACAGCAACTTCAGCAATGAAAAACATCAAAAAATTCAAAATCAATCTCCACTTTGAAAAACACCAAAGAATTCAACAAACTCAACATTGAGAAAGAGCAACAAATTCAACTGCAACCTCAACTTTGAAAAATACAAAAAGATTCAGATAACAAGATTGAATACACCAATAAATTCAACAACAACCTAAACAATGAAAATCACCAACAAATTCAACAAAACCTCAACATTGAAAATCACCAACAAATTCAACAACAACCTCAACTTTGAAAATCACCAACAACTTCAACAACCTCAACATTGAAAAACACCAACAAATTCAACTGCAATCTCAACTTTGAAAAATGAAAACAAGATCAAAAAAAAACATTGATAACACCAATAAATTCAACAACATCAACATTGAAAATCACCAACAAATTCAACAACAACCTCAGCAATGAAAAACGTCAAAAAATTCAAAAACAACCTCAACTTTGAAAAACACCAAAAAATTCAACAAACTCAACATTGAGAAACAGCAACAAATTCAACTGCAACCTCAACTTTGAAAAATACAAAAAGATTCAAATAAAAACATTGAATACACCAATAAATTCAACAACAAACTCAGCTTTGAAAAACACCAACAAATTCAACAACCTCAACATTGAAAAACACCAACAAATTCAACAACAACCTCAACTTTTAAAACTACAAAAAGGTTCAACAAAATAAAAATTGATAACACCAACAAATTCAACAACAACCTCAGTATTGAAAATCACCAACAAATTCATCAACATCCTCAACAATCAAAAACATCAAAAATTCAACAACAACAACCACAACAATGAAAAACACAAAACAATTCAACAACAACCTCAACATTCAAAAACAGCAACAAATTCAACAAAAACCTCAACAATTAAAAACACCTTAAAATTCAACAACAACGTCAACTTTGAAAACTACCAACAAATTCAACAACCTCAACATTGAAAAAGACCAACAAATTCAACAACAAACTCAACATTGAAAATCACCAAAAAATTGAACCACTACCTCAACATTCAAAAACTCCAACAATTGCAACAACAACCTCAACAATGAAAAACACCAAAAAAATTCAACAACAAACTCAACATTGAAAATCACCAACAAATTCAACAACAACCTTAGCTTTGAAAAACACAAACAAATTCAAAATCCTCAACATGGAAAAACACCAACAGATTCAACCACAAACTCAACATTGAAAATCACCAACAAATTCAACAACAACCTCAACAATGAAAAACACCAAAAAAATTCAACAAAAACCTCAACAATGAAAAACACCAAAAAATTCGTCAACAACCTCAACATTCAAAAACACCAACAAATTCAACAAAGACCTCAACAATGAAAAACACCAATAAATTCAACAACCTCAACATTGAAAATCACCAAAAAATTCAACAACAAACTCTGCTTTGAAAAAAAACAACAAATTCAACAACCTCAACATTGAAAAGCACCAACAAATTCAACAACAGTCTCAACTTTTAAAAATACAAAAAGGTTCAACAAAATTAAAATTGATAACACCAACAAATTCAACAATAACCTCAATATTGAAAGTCACCAACAAATTTAACAACAACCTCAACAATGAAAAACATCAAAAATTCAACAACAACAACCACAACAATGAAAAACACCAAACAATTCAACAACAACCTCAACATTCAAAAACACCATCAAATTCATCAACAAACTCAACAATGAAAAACACCAACAAATTCATCAACAACCTCAACATTCAAAAACACAACCAAATTCACCAAAAACCTCAACAATTAAAAACACCAAAAAATTCAACAAAAACGTCAACTTTCTAAAATACATAAAGATTCAAATAAAAACATTGAATACACCAGTAAATTCAACAACAACCTCAATATTGAAAATCACCAAAAAATTCAACAACAACCTCAACTTTGAAAAACACCAACAAATTCAAAGCCTCAACATGGTAAAACACCAACAAATTCAACTACAACCTCAATATTGCAAATTACCACCAAATTCAACAGCAACCTGAACAATGAAAAACACCAACAAATTCAACATAAACCTCAACAATGAAAAACACCAAAAAATTCAACAACAACCTCAATTTGAAAAACACCAACAGATTTAACAACTCAACATTCAAACACACCACCAAATTCAACAACAAACTCAGCTTTGAAAAACACCAACAAATTCAACAACCTCAACATTGAAAAACACCAACAAATTCAACAACAACCTCAACTTTTAAAACTACAAAAAGGTTCAACAAAATAAAAATTGATAACACCAACAAATTCAACAACAACCTCAGTATTGAAAATCACCAACAAATTTATCAACATCCTCAACAATCAAAAACATCAAAAATTCAACAACAACAACCACAACAATGAAAAACACAGAACAATTCAACAACAACCTCAACATTCAAAAACAGCAACAAATTCAACAACAACCTCAACAATGAAAAACACCAAAAAATTCATCAACAAACTCAACATTCAAAAACACCAACAAATTCAACAAAAACCTCAACAATTAAAAACACCTTAAAATTCAACGACAACGTCAACTTTGAAAACTACCAACAAATTCAACAACCTCAACATTGAAAAAGACCAACAAATTCAACAACAAACTCAACATTGAAAATCACCAAAAAATTGAACCACTACCTCAACATTCAAAAACTCCAACAATTGCAACAACAACCTCAACAATGAAAAACACCAAAAAATTCAACAACAAACTCAACATTGAAAATCACCAACAAATTCAACAACAACCTTAGCTTTGAAAAACACAAACAAATTCAAAATCCTCAACATGGAAAAACACCAACAGATTCAACCACAAACTCAACATTGAAAATCACCAACAAATTCAACAAAAACCTCAACAATGAAAAACACCAAAAAATTCGTCAACAACCTCAACATTCAAAAACACCAACAAATTCAACAGAATCCTCAACAATGAAAAACACCAATAACTTCAACAATAACCTCAACATTTAATATCACCAACAAATTCAACAAAGACCTCAACAATGAAAAACACCAATAAATTCAACAACCTCAACATTGAAAATCACCAAAAAATTCAACAACAAACTCTGCTTTGAAAAAAAACAACAAATTCAACAACCTCAACATTGAAAAGCATCAACAAATTCAACAACAGTCTCAACTTTTAAAAATACAAAAAGGTTCAACAAAATTAAAATTGATAACACCAACAAATTCAACAATAACCTCAATATTGAAAGTCACCAACAAATTTAACAACAACCTCAACAATGAAAAACATCAAAAATTCAACAACAACAACCACAACAATGAAAAACACCAAACAATTCAACAACAACCTCAACATTCAAAAACACCATCAAATTCATCAACAAACTCAACAATGAAAAACACCAACAAATTCATCAACAAGCTCAACATTCAAAAACACAACCAAATTCACCAAAAACCTCAACAATTAAAAACACCAAAAAATTCAACAAAAACGTCAACTTTCTAAAATACATAAAGATTCAAATAAAAACATTGAATACACCAGTAAATTCAACAACAACCTCAATATTGAAAATCACCAAAAAATTCAACAACAACCTCAACTTTGAAAAACACCAACAAATTCAAAGCCTCAACAATGTAAAACACCAACAAATTCAACTACAACCTCAATATTGCAAATTACCACCAAATTCAACAGCAACCTGAACAATGAAAAACACCAACAAATTCAACATAAACCTCAACAATGAAAAACACCAAAAAATTCAACAACAACCTCAATTTGAAAAACACCAACAGATTTAACAACTCAACATTCAAACACACCACCAAATTCAACAACAAACTCAGCTTTGAAAAACACCAACAAATTCAACAACCTCAACATTGAAAAACACCAACAAATTTAACAACAACCTCAACAATGAAAAACATAAAAAATTCAACAACAACAACCACAACAATGAAAAACACCAATCATTTCATCAACAACCTCAACATTGAAAAACACCAACAAATGCAAAAAGAAACTCAACATTGAAAATCACCAAAAAATTCAACAACAACCTCAACATTGAAAAACTCCAACAATTGCAACAACAACTTCAACAATGAAAAACAACAAAAAAATTCAACAACAAACTCAAAATTGAAAATCACCAACAAATTCAACAACAACATCAATTTTGAAAAACACCAACAAATTCAAAAACCTCAACATGGAAAAACGCCAACAAATTTAACCACAACTTCAACATTGAAAATCACCAACAAATTCAACAACAACCTCAACAAAGAAAAACACCAACAAATTCAACAAAAACCTCAACAATGAAAAACACCTACAAATTAAACAGAATCCTCAACAATGAAAAACACCAAAAAATTCAACAACAACCTCAACATTGAAAATCACAAACAAATTCAACAACAACCTAAACAATGAAAAACACCAACAAATTCAACAAAAACCTCAACAATGATGAAAATCAAAAAATTCAACAACAACCTCAATTAGAAAAACGCCAACACATTTAACAACCTCAACATTCAAATACACCAACAAATTCAACAACAAACTAAGCTTTGAAAAACACCAACAAATTCAACAACCTCAACATTGAAAAACACCAACTAATTCAACAACAACCTCAACTTTTAAAAATACAACAAGGTTCAACAAAATAAAAATTGATAACATCAACAAATTCAACAACAACATCAATCTTGAAAATCACCAACAAATTTAACAAGAACCTCAACAATGAAAAATATCAAAACTTCAACAACAACCACAACAATGAAAAACACCAAACAATTCAACAACAACTTCAACATTCAAAAACACCAACAGTTCAACAACAACCTCAACATTCAAAAACACCAAAAAATTCAACAAAAACCTCAACAATGAAAAACACCAAAAAATTCAACAACAACCTCAACTTTGAAAAACACTAACAAATTCAACAGCAACCTCAGCAATGAAAAACATCAAAAAAGGTTAAAAAAAAACCATTGATAACACCAATAAATTCAACAACATCAACATTGAAAATCACCAACAAATTCAACAGCAACTTCAGCAATGAAAAACATCAAAAAATTCAAAAACAATCTCTACTTTGAAAAACACCAAAGAATTCAACAAACTCAACATTGAGAAAGAGCAACAAATTCAACTGCAACCTCAACTTTGAAAAATACAAAAAGATTCAGATAAAAACATTGAATACACCAATAAATTCAACAACAACCTAAACAATGAAAATCACCAACAAATTCAACAAAACCTCAACAATGAAAAACACCGAAAAACTCAACAACAAACTCAACATTGAAAATCACCAACAAATTCAACAACAACCTCAACTTTGAAAATCACCAACAACTTCAACAACCTCAACATTGAAAAACACCAACAAATTCAACTGCAATCTCAACTTTGAAAAATATAAACAAGATCAAAAAAAACCATTGATAACAGCAATAAATTCAACAACATCAACATTGAAAATCACCAACAAATTCAACAACAACCTCAGCAATGAAAAACGTCAAAAAATTCAAAAACAACCTCAACTTTGAAAAACACCAAAAAATTCAACAAACTCAACATTGAGAAACAGCAACAAATTCAACTGCAACCTCAACTTTGAAAAATACAAAAAGATTCAAATAAAAACATTGAATACACCAATAAATTCAACAACAAACTCAGCTTTGAAAAACACCAACAAATTCAACAACCTCAACATTGAAAAACACCAACAAATTCAACAGCAACCTCAACTTTTAAAACTACAAAAAGGTTCAACAAAATAAAAATTGATAACACCAACAAATTCAACAACAACCTCAATATTGAAAATCACCAACAAATTTATCAACATCCTCAATAATCAAAAACATCAAAAATTCAACAACAACCACAACAATGAAAAACACAAAACAATTCAACAACAACCTCAACATTCAAAAACAGCAACAAATTCAACAACAACCTCAACAATGAAAAACACCAAAAAATTCATCAACAAATTCAACATTCAAAAACACCAACAAATTCAACAAAAACCTCAACAATTAAAAACACCTTAAAATTCAACAACAACGTCAACATTGAAAAACACCAACAAATTCAACAACCTCAACATTGAAAAAGATCAACAAATTCAACAACAAACTCAACATTGAAAATCACCCAAGAATTGAACCACAACCTCAACATTCAAAAACTCCAACAATTGCAACAACAACCTCAACAATGAAAAACACCAAATAATTCAACAACAAACTCAACATTGAAAATCACCAACAAATTCAACAACAACCTTAGCTTTGAAAAACACAAACAAATTCAAAATCCTCAACATGGAAAAACACCAACAGATTCAACCACAAACTCAACATTGAAAATCACCAACAAATTCAACAACAACCTCAACAATGAAAAACACCAAAAAATTCAACAAAAACCTCAACAATGAAAAACACCAAAAAATTCGTCAACAACCTCAACATTCAAAAACACCAACAAATTCAACAGAATCCTCAACAATGAAAAACACCAATAAATTCAACAATAACCTCAACATTCAATATCACCAACAAATTCAACAAAGACCTCAACAATTAAAAACACCAAAAAATTCAACAAAAACGTCAACTTTCTAAAATACAAAAAGATTCAAATAAAAACATTGAATACACCAGTAAATTCAACAACAACCTCAATATTGAAAATCAACAAAAAATTCAACAACAACCTCAACTTTGAAAAACACGAACAATTTCATAGCCTCAACATGGTAAAACACCAACAAATTCAACTACAACCTCAACATTGCAAATCACCAGCAAATTCAACAGCAACCTCAACAATGAAAAACACCAACAAATTCAACATAAACCTCAACAATGAAAAACACCAAGAAATTCAACAACAACCTCAATTTGAAAAATACCAACAGATTTAACAACTCAACATTCAAACACACCACCAAATTCAACAACAAACTCAGCTTTGAAAAACACCAACAAATTCAACAACCTCAACATTGAAAAACACCAACAAATTTAACAACAACCTCAACAATGAAAAACATAAAAAATTCAACAACAACAACCACAACAATGAAAAACACCAATCATTTCATCAACAACCTCAACATTGAAAAACACCAACAAATGCAACAAGAAACTCAACATTGAAAATCACCAAAAAATTCAACAACAACCTCAACATTGAAAAACTCCAACAATTGCAACAACAACTTCAACAATGAAAAACAACAAAAAAATTCAACAACAAACTCAAAATTGAAAATCACCAACAAATTCAACAACAACATCAACTTTGAAAAACACCAACAAATTCAAAAACCTCAACATGGAAAAACACCAAAAAATTCAACAACAACCTCAACATTGAAAATCACCAACAAATTCAACAACAACCTCAACAAAGAAAAACACCAACAAATTCAACAAAAACCTCAACAATGAAAAACACCTACAAATTAAACAGAATCCTCAACAATGAAAAAAACCAAAAAATTCAACAACAACCTCAACATTGAAAATCACAAACAAATTCAACAACAACCTAAACAATGAAAAACACCAACAAATTCAACAAAAACCTCAACAATGATGAAAATCAAAAAATTCAACAACAACCTCAATTAGAAAAATGCCAACACATTTAACAACCTCAACATTCAAATACACCAAAAAATTCAACAACTAACTAAGCTTTGAAAAAAACCAACAAATTCAACGACCTCAACATTGAAAAACACCAACTAATTCAACAACAACCTCAACTTTTAAAAATACAACAAGGTTCAACAAAATAAAAGTTGATAACATCAACAAAGTCAACAACAACATCAATCTTGAAAATCACCAACAAATTTAACAACAACCTCAACAATGAAAAATATCAAAACTTCAACAACAACCACAACAATGAAAAACACCAAACTATTCAACAACAACTTCAACATTCAAAAACACCAACAGTTCAACAACAGCCTCAACATTCAAAAACACCAAAAAATTCAACAAAAACCTCAACAATGAAAAACACCAAAAAATTCAACAACAACCTCAACTTTGAAAAACACTAACAAATTCAACAGCAACCTCAGCAATGAAAAACATCAAAAAAGGTTAAAAAAAACCATTGATAACACCAATAAATTCAACAACCTCAACATTGAAAATCACCAACAAATTCAACAGCAACTTCAGCAATGAAAAACATCAAAAAATTCAAAAACAATCTCTACTTTGAAAAACACCAAAGAATTCAACAAACTCAACATTGAGAAAGAGCAACAAATTCAACTGCAACCTCAACTTTGAAAAATACAAAAAGATTCAGATAAAAACACTGAATACACCAATAACTTCAACAACAACCTAAACAATGAAAATCACCAACAAATTCAACAAAACCTCAACAATGAAAAGCACCAAAAAAATTCATCAACAACCCCAACATTCAAAAACACCATAAAATTCAGCAACAACCTCAACAATGAAAAACACCGAAAAACTCAACAACAAACTCAACATTGAAAATCACCAACAAATTCAACAACAACCTCAACTTTGAAAATCACCAACAACTTCAACAACCTCAACATTGAAAAACACCAACAAATTCAACTGCAATCTCAACTTTGAAAAATAAAAACAAGATCAAAAAAAACCATTGATAACACCAATAAATTCAACAACATCAACATTGAAAATCACCAACAAATTCAACAACAACCTCAGCAATGAAAAACGTCAAAAAATTCAAAAACAACCTCAACTTTGAAAAACACCAAAAAATTCAACAAACTCAACATTGAGAAACAGCAACAAATTCAACTGCAACCTCAACTTTGAAAAATACAAAAAGATTCAAATAAAAACATTGAATACACCAATAAATTCAACAACAAACTCAGCTTTGAAAAACACCAACAAATTCAACAACCTCAACATTGAAAAACACCAACAAATTCAACAACAACCTCAACTTTTAAAACTACAAAAAGGTTCAACAAAATAAAAATTGATAACACCAACAAATTCAACAACAACCTCAATATTGAAAATCACCAACAAATTTATCAACATCCTCAACAATCAAAAACATCAAAAATTCAACAACAACAACCACAACAATGAAAAACACAAAGCAATTCAACAACAACCTCAACATTCAAATACAGCAACAAATTCAACAACAACCTCAACAATGAAAAACACCAAAAAATTCATCCACAAACTCAACATTCAAAAACACCAACAAATTCAACAAAAACCTCAACAATTAAAAACACCTTAAAATTCAACAACAACGTCAACATTGAAAAACACCAACAAATTCAACAACCTCAACATTGAAAAAGACCAACAAATTCAACAACAAACTCAACATTGAAAATCACCAAAGAATTGAACCACAACCTCAACATTCAAAAACTCCAACAATTGCAACAACAACCTCAACAATGAAAAACACCAAATAATTCAACAACAAACTCAACATTGAAAATTACAAACAAATTCAACAACAACCTTAGCTTTGAAAAACACAAACAAATTCAAAATCCTCAACATGGAAAAACAATAACAAATTCAACCACAACCTCAACATTGAAAATCACCAACAAATTCAACAACAACCTCAACAATGAAAAACTCCAAAAAATTCAACAAAAACATCAACAATGAAAAACGCCAAAAAATTCGTCAACAACCTCAACATTCAAAAACACCAACAAATTCAACAGAATCCTCAAAGATGAAAAACACCAATAAATTCAACAACAACCTCAACATTCAATATCACCAACAAATTCAACAAAGACCTCAACAATGAAAAACACCAATAAATTCAACAACCTCAACATTGAAAATCACCAAAAAATTCAACAACAAACTCTGCTTTGAAAAAAAACAACAAATTTAGCAACCTCAACATTGAAAAACACCAACAAATTCAACAACAGTCTCAACTTTTAAAAATACAAAAAGGTTCAACAAAATTAAAATTGATAACACCAACAAATTCAACAATAACCTCAACATTGAAAATCACCAACAAATTTAACAACAACCTCAACAATGAAAAACATCAAAAATTCAACAACAACAACCACAACAATGAAAAACACCAAACAATTCAACAACAACCTCAACATTCAAAAACACCATCAAATTCATCAACAAACTCAACAATGAAAAACACCAACAAATTCATCAACAACCTCAACATTCAAAAACACAACCAAATTCACCAAAAACCTCACCAAAAAATTCAACAAAAACGTCAACTTTCTAAAATGCAAAAAGATTCAAATAAAAACATTGAATACACCAGTAAATTCAACAACAACCTCAATATTGAAAATCACCAAAAAATTCAACAACAACCTCAACTTTGAAAAACACCAACAAATTCAAAGCCTCAACATGGTAAAACACCAACAAATTCAACTACAACCTCAATATTGCAAATCACCAGCAAATTCAACAGCAACCTCAACAATGAAAAACACCAACAAATTCAACATAAACCTCAACAATGAAAAACACCAAAAAATTCAACAACAACCTCAATTTGAAAAACAACAACAGATTTAACAACTCAACATTCAAACACACCACCAAATTCAACAACAAACTCAGCTTTGAAAAACACCAACAAATTCAACAACCTCAACATTGAAAAACTCCAACAAATTTAACAACAACCTCAACAATGAAAAACATCAAAAAATCAACAACAACAACCACAACAATGAAAATCACCAATCATTTCATCAACAACCTCAACATTAAAAAACACCAACAAATTCAACAACAACCTCAACAATGAAAAACACCAAAAAATTTATCAACAACCTCAACATTCAAAAACACCAACAAATTCAACAAAAACCTCAACAATTAAAAACACCAAAAAATTCAACAACAACGTCAACTTTGAAAAATACCAACAAATTCAACAACCTCAACATTGAAAAACACCAACAAATGCAAGAAGAAACTCAACATTGAAAATCACCAAAAAATTCAACAACAACCTCAACATTGAAAAACTCCAACAATTGCAACAACAACTTCAACAATGAAAAACAACAAAAAAATTCAACAACAAACTCAACGTTGAAAATCACCAACAAATTCAACAACAACCTTTGCTTTGAAAAACACAAACAAATTCAAAATCCTCAACATGGAAAAACAACAACAGATTCAACCACAAACTCAACATTGAAAATCACCAACAAATTCAACAACAACCTCAACAATGAAAAACACCAAAAAATTCAACAAAAACCTCAACAATGAAAAACACCAAAAAATTCGTCAACAACCTCAACATTCAAAAACACCAACAAATTCAACAGAATCCTCAACAATGAAAAACACCAATAACTTCAACAATAACCTCAACATTCAATATCGCCAACAAATTCAACAAAGACCTCAACAATGAAAAACACCAAACAATTCAACAACGACCTCTACATTCAAAAACACCAACAAATTCAACAACAACCTCAACAATGAAAAACACCAAAAAATTCAACAAAAACCTCAACAATGAAAAACACCAAAAAATTCGTCAACAACCTCAACATTCAAAAACACCAACAAATTCAACAGAATCCTCAACAATGAAAAACACCAATAAATTCAACAATAACCTCAACATTCAATATCACCAACAAATTCAACAAAGACCTCAACAATTAAAAACACCAAAAAATTCAACAAAAACGTCAACTTTCTAAAATACAAAAAGATTCAAATAAAAACATTGAATACACCAGTAAATTCAACAACAACCTCAATATTGAAAATCAACAAAAAATTCAACAACAACCTCAACTTTGAAAAACACGAACAAATTCATAACCTCAACATGGTAAAACACCAACAAATTCAACTACAACCTCAACATTGCAAATCACCAGCAAATTCAACAGCAACCTCAACAATGAAAAACACCAACAAATTCAACATAAACCTCAACAATGAAAAACACCAAGAAATTCAACAACAACCTCAATTTGAAAAATACCAACAGATTTAACAACTCAACATTCAAACACACCACCAAATTCAACAACAAACTCAGCTTTGAAAAACACCAACAAATTCAACAACCTCAACATTGAAAAACTCCAACAAATTTAACAACAACCTCAACAATGAAAAACATCAAATATTCAACAACAACAACCACAACAATGAAAAACACCAATGATTTCATCAACAACCTCAACATTCAAAAACACCAACAAATTCAACAACAACCTCAACAATGAAAAACACCAAAAAATTCATCAACAACCTCAACATTCAAAAACACCAACAAATTCAACAAAAACCTCAACAATTAAAAACACCAAAAAATTGAACAACAACGTCAACTTTGAAAAATACCAACAAATTCAACAACCTCAACATTGAAAAACACCAACAAATGCAACAAGAAACTCAACATTGAAAATCACCAAAAAATTCAACAACAACCTCAACATTGAAAAACTCCAACAATTGCAACAACAACTTCAACAATGAAAAACAACAAAAAAATTCAACAACAAACTCAAAATTGAAAATCACCAACAAATTCAACAACAACATCAACTTTGAAAAACACCAACAAATTCAAAAACCTCAACATGGAAAAACACCAACAAATTTAACCACAACCTCAACATTGAAAATCACCAACAAATTCAACAACAACCTCAACAAAGAAAAACACCAACAAATTCAACAAAAACCTCAACAATGAAAAACACCTACAAATTAAACAGAATCCTCAACAATGAAAAACACCAAAAAATTCAACAACAACCTCAACATTGAAAATCACAAACAAATTCAACAACAACCTAAACAATGAAAAACACCAACAAATTCAACAAAAACCTCAACAATGATGAAAATCAAAAAATTCAACAACAACCTCAATTAGAAAAACGCCAACACATTTAACAACCTCAACATTCAAATACACCAAAAAATTCAACAACTAACTAAGCTTTGAAAAACACCAACAAATTCAACGACCTCAACATTGAAAAACACCAACTAATTCAACAACAACCTCAACTTTTAAAAATACAACAAGGTTCAACAAAATAAAAGTTGATAACATCAACAAAGTCAACAACAACATCAATCTTGAAAATCACCAACAAATTTAACAACAACCTCAACAATGAAAAATATCAAAACTTCAACAACAACCACAACAATGAAAAACACCAAACTATTCAACAACAACTTCAACATTCAAAAACACCAACAGTTCAACAACAGCCTCAACATTCAAAAACACCAAAAAATTCAACAAAAACCTCAACAATGAAAAACTTTTAAAAATACAAAAAGGTTCAACAGAAACCTCAACAATGAAAAACACCTAAAAATTCAATAACAACCTCAACTTTTAAAAATACAAATAGGTTCAACAAAATAAAAATTGATAACACCAACAAATTCAACAACAACCTCAATATTGAAAATCACCAACAAATTTAACAACAACCTCAACAATGAAAAACATCAACAATTCAAGAACAACCACAGCAATGAAAAACACCAAACAATTCAACGACAACCTCAACATTCAAAAACACCAACAATTTCAACAACAACCTCAACAATGAAAAAAACCAAAAAATAAATCAACAACCTCAACATTCAAAAACACCAACAAATTCAACAAAAACCTCAACAATTAAAAACACCAAAAAATTTAACAACAACGTCAACTTTGAAAAATACCAACAAATTCAACAAACTCAACAATGAAAAACAGCAACAAATTCAACAACAAACTCAACATTGAAAATCACCAAAAAATTCAACAACATCCTCAACATTGAAAAACTCCAACAATTTCAACCACAACCTCAACAATGAAAAACTCCAAAAAATTCAACAACAAACTCAACATCGAAAATCACCAACATATTCAACAACAACCTCAACTTTGAAAAACACCAACAAATTCAAAAACCTCAACATGGAAAAACACCAACAAATTAAACCACAACCACAACATTGAAAATCACCAACAAATTCAACAACGACCTCAACAATGAAAAACACCAACAAATTCAACAACAACCTCAACTATGAAAAACACCAACAAATTCAAAAACCTCAACATGGAAAAACACCAACAAATTCAACCAGAACCACAATATTGAAAATCACCAACAAATTCAACAACAACCTCAACAATGAAAAACACAAACAATTTCAACAAAAAACCTCAACAATGAAAAACACCAAAAAATTCATCAACAACCTCAACATTCAAAAACGCCAGCAAATTTAACAAAAACCTCAACAATGAAAATCACAAACAAATTCAACAACGACCTTAACAATGAAAAACACCAACAAATTCAACAAATACCTCAACAATGAAAAACACTGAAAGATTCATCAACAACCTCAACATTCAAAAAAACCAACAAACTCAACAGAAACCTCAACAATGAAAAACATCTAAAAATTCAACAACAACCTCAACATTGAAAATCACCAATAAATTCAACAACGACCTCACCAATGAAAAATACCAAATAATGCATCAACAACCTCAACATTCAAAAACAACAAAAAATTCAACAATGAAAAACACCGAAAAGTTCAACAACAACCTCAACTTTGAACAACACCAACAACTTCAACAACCTCAACATTGAAAAACACCAACAATTTCAACAGCAACCTCAACTTTGAAAAATAGAAAAATGATCAAAAAAAACCATTGATAACACCAATGAATTCAACAACCTCAACATTGAAAATCACCAACAAATTCAACAACAACCTCAGCAATGAAAAACATCAAAAGATGCAACAACAACCTCAACATTGAAAATCACCAACAAATTCAACAACAACCTCAACTATGAAAAACACCAACAAATTCAAAAACCTCAACATGGAAAAACACAAACAAATTCAACCAGAACCTCAATATTGAAAATCACCAACAAATTCAACAACAACCTCAGCAATGAAAAACACAAACAATTTCAACAAAAACCTCAAAAATGAAAAACACCAAAAAATTAATCAACAACCTCAACATTCAAAAACGCCAACAAATTTAACAAAAACCTCAACAATGAAAAACACCAAAAAATTCAACAACTACCTCAACATTGAAAATCACCAACAACTTCAACAAAAACCTCAACAATGAAAAACACCAAAAAATTCAACCACAACCTCAAATTTGAAAAACACCAACAAATTCAACAACCTCAACATTGCAAAACACCAACACTTTCAACTGCAACCTCAACTTTGAAAAATACAAAAAAGATTTAAAAAAACCATTGATAACACCAATAATTTCAACAACCTCAACTTTGAAAAACACCAACAAATTCAAAAACCTCAACATGGAAAAACATCAACAAATTCAACCACAACCTCAACATTGAAAATCACCAACAAATTCAACAACAACGTCAACTTTGAAAAATACCAACAAATTCAACAACCTCAACATTGAAAAACACCAACAAATTCAACAACAAACTCAACATTGAAAATCACCAACAAATTCAACAACAACCTCAACATTGAAAAAATCCAACAATTTCAACAACAACATCAACAATGAAAAACACCAAAAAATTCAACAACAAACTCAACATTGAAAATCACCAACAAATTCAACAGCAACCTCAACTTTGAAAAACACCAACAAATTCAAAGACGTCAACATGGAAAAACACCATCAAATTCAACCACAACCTCAACATTGAAAAACACCACCTAATTCAACAAGAACCTCGACAATGAAAAACACCAACAAATTCAACAAAAACCTCAACAATGAAAAACACCAAAAAATTTCATCAACAACCTCAACATTCAAAACGACCAAATAATTCAACAGAAACCTCAACAATGAAAAACAACAAAAAATTCAACAACAACCGCAACAATGAAAAACACCAACAAATTCAACAAAAACCTCAACAATGAAACACACCAAAAAATTCAACAACCTCAACAATGAGAAACAGCAACAAATTCAACAACAAACTCAGCATTGAAAATCACCAACAAATTCAACAAGAACCTCAACGTTGAAAAACACCAACAAATTCAAAAACCTAAACATGGAAAAACACCAACACATTCAACCACAACCTCAGCATTGAAAATCACCAACAAATTCAACAACAACCTCAACAGTGAAAAACACCAACAAATTCAACAAAAACCTCAACAATGAAATTAACCAAAATATTCATCAACAACCTCAAAATTCAAATACACCTACAAATTCAACAGATACCTCAACAATGAAAAACACCAACAAATTCAACAACAAACTCAGCTTTGAAAAACACAAACAAATTCAACAACCTCAACATTGAAAAACACCAACAAATTCAACAACAACCTCAACTTTCAAAAATACAGAAAGGTTCAACAAAATAAAAATTGATAACAACAACAAATTCAACAACAAACTCAATATTGAAAATCACCAACAAATTTAACAACAACCTCAACAATGAAAAACACCAACAAATTCAACAAAAACCTCAACAATGAAAAACACCGAAAGATTCATCAACAACCTCAACATTCAAAAACACCAACAAATTCAACAAAAACCTCAACAATTAAAAACACCAAAAAATTTAACAACAACGACAACTTTGAAAAATACCAACAAATTCAACAAACTCAACAATAAAAAACTGCAACAAATTCAACAACAAACTCAACATTGAAAATCACCAAAAAATTCAACAACAACCTCAACATTGAAAAACTCCAACAATTTCAACTGCAACCTCAACTTTGAAAAATAGAAAAATGATCAAAAAAAACCATTGATAACACCAATGAATTCAACAACCTCATCAATGAAAAACACCAACAAATTCAACAAAAACCTCAACAATGAAAAACACCGAAAGATTCATCAAGAACCTCAACATTCAAAAAAACCAACAAACTCAACAGAAACCTCAACAATGAAAAACACCTAAAAATTCAATAACAACCTCAACTTTTAAAAATACAAATAGGTTCAACAAAATAAAAATTGATAAAACCAACAAATTCAACAACAACCTCAATATTGAAAATCACCAACAAATTTAACAACAACCTCAACAATGAAAAACATCAACAATTCAAGAACAACCACAGCAATGAAAAACACCAAACAATTCAACGACAACCTCAACATTCAAAAACACCAACAATTTCAACAACAACCTCAACAATGAAAAAAACCAAAAAATAAATCAACAACCTCAACATTCAAAAACACCAACAAATTCAACAAAAACCTCAACAATTAAAAACACCAAAAAATTTAACAACAACGTCAACTTTGAAAAATACCAACAAATTCAACAAACTCAACAATGAAAAACAGCAACAAATTCAACAACAAACTCAACATTGAAAATCACCAAAAAATTCAACAACAACCTCAACATTGAAAAACTCCAACAATTTCAACAACAACCTCAACAATGAAAAACCCCAAAAAATTCAACAACAAACTCAACATCGAAAATCACCAACATATTCAACAACAACCTCAACTTTGAAAAACACCAACAAATTCAAAAACCTCAACATGGAAAAACACCAACAAATTAAACCACAACCACAACATTGAAAATCACCAACAAATTCAACAACGACCTCAACAATGAAAAACACCAACAAATTCAACAACAACCTCAACTATGAAAAACACCAACAAATTCAAAAACCTCAACATGGAAAAACACCAACAAATTCAACCAGAACCACAATATTGAAAATCACCAACAAATTCAACAACAACCTCAACAATGAAAAACACAAACAATTTCAACAAAAAACCTCAACAATGAAAAACACCAAAAAATTCATCAACAACCTCAACATTCAAAAACGCCAGCAAATTTAACAAAAACCTCAACAATGAAAATCACAAACAAATTCAACAACGACCTCAACAATGAAAAACACCAACAAATTCAACAAATACCTCAACAATGAAAAACACTGAAAGATTCATCAACAACCTCAACATTCAAAAAAACCAACAAACTCAACAGAAACCTCAACAATGAAAAACACCTAAAAATTCAACAACAACCTCAACATTGAAAATCACCAATAAATTCAACAACGACCTCACCAATGAAAAATACCAAATAATGCATCAACAACCTCAACATTCAAAAACAACAAAAAATTCAACAATGAAAAACACCGAAAAGTTCAACAACAGCCTCAACTTTGAACAACACCAACAACTTCAACAACCTCAACATTGAAAAACACCAACAATTTCAACAGCAACCTCAACTTTGAAAAATAGAAAAATGATCAAAAAAAACCATTGATAACACCAATGAATTCAACAACCTCAACATTGAAAATCACCAACAAATTCAACAACAACCTCAGCAATGAAAAACATCAAAAGATGCAACAACAACCTCAACATTGAAAATCACCAACAAATTCAACAACAACCTCAACTATGAAAAACACCAACAAATTCAAAAACCTCAACATGGAAAAACACAAACAAATTCAACCAGAACCTCAATATTGAAAATCACCAACAAATTCAACAACAACCTCAGCAATGAAAAACACAAACAATTTCAACAAAAACCTCAAAAATGAAAAACACCAAAAAATTAATCAACAACCTCAACATTCAAAAACGCCAACAAATTCAACAAAAACCTCAACAATGAAAAACACCAAAAAATTCAACAACTACCTCAACATTGAAAATCACCAACAACTTCAACAAAAACATCAACAATGAAAAACACCAAAAAATTCAACCACAACCTCAAATTTGAAAAACACCAACAAATTCAACAACCTCAACATTGCAAAACACCAACACTTTCAACTGCAACCTCAACTTTGAAAAATACAAAAAAGATTTAAAAAAACCATTGATAACACCAATAATTTCAACAACCTCAACTTTGAAAAACACCAACAAATTCAAAAACCTCAACATGGAAAAACATCAACAAATTCAACCACAACCTCAACATTGAAAATCACCAACAAATTCAACAACAACGTCAACTTTGAAAAATACCAACAAATTCAACAACCTCAACATTGAAAAACACCAACAAATTCAACAACAAACTCAACATTGAAAATCACCAACAAATTCAACAACAACTTCAACATTGAAAAAATCCAACAATTTCAACAACAACATCAACAATGAAAAACACCAAAAAATTCAACAACAAACTCAACATTGAAAATCACCAACAAATTCAACAGCAACCTCAACTTTGAAAAACACCAACAAATTCAAAGACGTCAACATGGAAAAACACCATCAAATTCAACCACAACCTCAACATTGAAAAACACCACCTAATTAAACAAGAACCTCGACAATGAAAAACACCAACAAATTCAACAAAAACCTCAACAATGAAAAACACCAAAAAATTTCATCAACAACCTCAACATTCAAAACGACCAAATAATTCAACAGAAACCTCAACAATGAAAAACACCAAAAAATTCAACAACAACGTCAACTTTGAAAAATACCAACAAATTCAACAACCTCAACAATGAAAAACACCAACAAATTCAACAACAAACTCAACATTGAAAATCACCAAAAAATTCAACAACAACCTCAACATTGAAAAACTCCAACAATTTCAACAACAACCTCAACAATGAAAAACACCAAAAAATTCAACAACAAACTCAACATTGAAAATCACCAACAAATTCAACAACAGCATCAACTTTGAAAAACACCATCAAATTCAAAAACCTCAAAATGGAAAAACGCCAACAAATTCAACCTCAACCTCAACATTGAAAATCACCAACAAATTCAACAACAACCTCAACAATGAAAAACACCAACAAATAGAACAAAAACCTCAACAAGGAAAAACACCGAAAGATTCATCAACAACCTCAACATTCAAAAACACCAACGAATTTAACAGAAACCACAACAATGAAAAACACCTAAAAATTCAGCAACAACCTCAACATTGAAAGTCGCCAACAATTTCTACAAAAACCTCAACAATGAAAAACACGAAAAAATTCATCAACAACTTCAACATTCAAAAACACCAACAAATTCAACAAACACCTCAACAATGAAAAACACCAACAAATTCATCAACAACCTCAACATTCAAAAACACCAACAAATGTTACAGAAATCACAACAATGCGAATCAGCAAAAAATTCAAAAACAACCTCAACATTCAAAATCACCAACAAATTCAACAAAAACCTCAACAATGAAAAACACCAAAAAATTCAGGAACAACCTCAACATTGAAAAAGACCAACAAATTCAACAAAAACCTCAACTTTGAAAAATACCAACAAATTCAACAACCTCAACATTGAAAAACACCAACAAATTCAACAACAAACTCAACATTGAAAATCACCAAAAAATTCAACAACAACCTCAACATTGAAAAAATCCATAAATTTCAACAACAACATCAACATTGAAAAACACCAAAAAATTCAACAACAAACTCAACATTGAAAATCACCAACAAATTCAACAGCAACCTCAACTTTGAAAAACACCAACAAATTCAAAAACGTCAACATGGAAAAACACCATCAAATTCAACCACAACCTCAGCATTGAAAAACACCACCTAATTCAACAAGAACCTCGAGAATGAAAAACACCAACAAATTCAACAAAAACCTCAACAATGAAAAACACCAAAAAATTTCATCAACAACCTCAACATTCAAAACGACCAAATAATTCAACAGAAACCTCAACAATGAAAAACAACAAAAAATTCAACAACAACCGCAACAATGAAAAACACCAACAAATTCAACAAAAACCTCAACAATGAAACACACCAAAAAATTCAACAACCTCAACAATGAGAAACAGCAACAAATTCCACAATAAACTCAGCTTTGAAAATCACCAACAAATTCAACAAGAACCTCAACGTTGAAAAACACCAACAAATTCAAAAACCTAAACATGGAAAAACACCAACACATTCAACCACAACCTCAGCATTGAAAATCACCAACAAATTCAACAACAACCTCAACAGTGAAAAACACCAACAAATTCAACAAAAACCTCAACAATGAAATTAACCAAAATATTCATCAACAACTTCGAAATTCAAATACACCTACAAATTCAACAGATACCTCAACAATGAAAAACACCAACAAATTCAACAACAAACTCAGCTTTGAAAAACACAAACAAATTCAACAACCTCAACATTGAAAAACACCAACAAATTCAACAACGACCTCAGCTTTCAAAAATACAGAAAGGTTCAACAAAATAAAAATTGATAACAACAACAAATTCAACAACAAACTCAATATTGAAAATCACCAACAAATTTAACAACAACCTCAACAATGAAAAACACCAAACAATTCAACAACAACCTCAACATTCAAAAACACCAACAAATTCAACAACAACCTCAACAATGAAAAACACCAAAAAATTCATCAACAACCTCAACATTCAAAAACACCAACAAATTCAACAAAAACCTCAACAATTAAAAACACCAAAAAATTCAACAACAACGTCAACTTTGAAAAATACCAACAAATTCAACAACCTCAACAATGAAAAACACCAACAAATTCAACAACAAACTCAACATTGAAAATCACCAAAAAATTCAACAACAACCTCAACATTGAAAAACTCCAACAATTCCAACAACAACCTCAACAATGAAAAACACCAAAAAATTCAACAACAAACTCAACATTGAAAATCACCAACAAATTCAACAACAGCATCAACTTTGAAAAACACCATCACATTCAAAAACCTCAAAATGGAAAAACGCCAACAAATTCAACCTCAACCTCAACATTGAAAATCACCAACAAATTCAACAACAACCTCAACAATGAAAAACACCAACAAATAGAACAAAAACCTCAACAAGGAAAAACACCGAAAGATTCATCAACAACCTCAACATTCAAAAACACCAACGAATTTAACAGAAACCACAACAATGAAAAACACCTAAAAATTCAGCAACAACCTCAACATTGAAAGTCACCAACAATTTCTACAAAAACCTCAACAATGAAAAACACGAAAAAATTCATCAACAACTTCAACATTCAAAAACACCAACAAATTCAACAAACACCTCAACAATGAAAAACACCAACAAATTCATCAACAACCTCAACATTCAAAAACACCAACAAATGTTACAGAAATCACAACAATGCGAATCAGCAAAAAATTCAAAAACAACCTCAACATTCAAAATCACCAACAAATTCAACAAAAACCTCAACAATGAAAAACACCAAAAAATTCAGGAACAACCTCAACATTGAAAAACACCAACAAATTCAACAAAAACCTCAACAATGAAAAACACCAAAAAATTCAACAACAACCTCAACAATGAAAAACACCAACAAATTGAACAAAAACCTCAACAAGGAAAAACACCGAAAGATTCATCAACGACCTCAACATTCAAAAACACCAACAAATTCAACAGAAACCACAACAATGAAAAGGACCTAAAAATGCAACAACAACCTCAACATTGAAAGTCACCAACAATTTCAACAAAAACCTCAACAATGAAAAACACGAAAAAATTCATCAACAACTTCAACATTCAAAAACACCAACAAATTCAACAAACACCTCAACAGTGAAAAACACCAAAAAATTCATCAACAACCTCATCATTCAAAAACACCAACAAATGTTACAGAAATCACGACAATGCGAAACACCAAAAAATTCAAAAACAACCTCAACATTCAAAATCACCAACAAATTCAACAAAAACCTCAACAATGAAACACACCAAAAAATTCAACAACAACCTCAACATTCAAAAACACCAAAAAATTCAACAAAAGCCTCAACAATGAAAAACACCAAAAAATTCAACAACAATCTCAACTTTGAAAAACACCAAAAGCACCAACAACCTCAACATTGAAAAACACCAACAAATTCAACTGCAACCTCAACTTTGAAAAATACAAATAAGATCAAAAAAAAACATTGATAACACCAATAAATTCAACAACCTCAACATTGAAAATCACCAACAAATTCAACAACAACCTCAGCAATGAAAAACATCAAAAAATTCAACAACAACCTCAACTTTGAAAAATACCAACAAATTCAACAACCTCAACATTGAAAAACACCAACAAATTCAACAACAAACTCAACATTGAAAATCACCAAAAAATTCAACAACAACCTCAACATTGAAAAAATCCATAAATTTCAACAACAACATCAACATTGAAAAACACCAAAAAATTCAACAACAAACTCAACATTGAAAATCACCAACAAATTCAACAGCAACCTCAACTTTGAAAAACACCAACAAATTCAACAACGTCAACATGGAAAAACACCATCAAATTCAACCACAACCTCAGCATTGAAAAACACCACCTAATTCAACAAGAACCTCGAGAATGAAAAACACCAACAAATTCAACAAAAACCTCAACAATGAAAAACACCAAAAAATTTCATCAACAACCTCAACATTCAAAACGACCAAAAAATTCAACAGAAACCTCAACAATGAAAAACAACAAAAAATTCAACAACAACCGCAACAATGAAAAACACCAACAAATTCAACAAAAACCTCAACAATGAAACACACCAAAAAATTCAACAACCTCAACAATGAGAAACAGCAACAAATTCAACAATAAACTCAGCATTGAAAATCACCAACAAATTCAACAAGAACCTCAACGTTGAAAAACACCAACAAATTCAAAAACCTAAACATGGAAAAACACCAACACATTCAACCACAACCTCAGCATTGAAAATCACCAACAAATTCAACAACAACCTCAACAGTGAAAAACACCAACAAATTCAACAAAAACCTCAACAATGAAATTAACCAAAATATTCATCAACAACTTCGAAATTCAAATACACCTACAAATTCAACAGATACCTCAACAATGAAAAACACCAACAAATTCAACAACAAACTCAGCTTTGAAAAACACAAACAAATTCAACAACCTCAACATTGAAAAACACCAACAAATTCAACAACGACCTCAACTTTCAAAAATACAGAAAGGTTCAACAAAATAAAAATTGATAACAACAACAAATTCAACAACAAACTCAATATTGAAAATCACCAACAAATTTAACAACAACCTCAACAATGAAAAACACCAAACAATTCAACAACAACCTCAACATTCAAAAACACCAACAAATTCAACAACAACCTCAACAATGAAAAACACCAAAAAATTCATCAACAACCTCAACATTCAAAAACACCAACAAATTCAACAAAAACCTCAACAATTAAAAACACCAAAAAATTCAACAACAACGTCAACTTTGAAAAATACCAACAAATTCAACAACCTCAACAATGAAAAACACCAACAAATTCAACAACAAACTCAACATTGAAAATCACCAAAAAATTCAACAACAACCTCAACATTGAAAAACTCCAACAATTTCAACAACAACCTCAACAATGAAAAACACCAAAAAATTCAACAACAAACTCAACATTGAAAATCACCAACAAATTCAACAACAGCATCAACTTTGAAAAACACCATCAAATTCAAAAACCTCAAAATGGAAAAACGCCAACAAATTCAACCTCAACCTCAACATTGAAAATCACCAACAAATTCAACAACAACCTCAACAATGAAAAACACCAACAAATAGAACAAAAACCTCAACAAGGAAAAACACCGAAAGATTCATCAACAACCTCAACATTCAAAAACACCAACGAATTTAACAGAAACCACAACAATGAAAAACACCTAAAAATTCAGCAACAACCTCAACATTGAAAGTCACCAACAATTTCTACAAAAACCTCAACAATGAAAAACACGAAAAAATTCATCAACAACTTCAACATTCAAAAACACCAACAAATTCAACAAACACCTCAACAATGAAAAACACCAACAAATTCATCAACAACCTCAACATTCAAAAACACCAACAAATGTTACAGAAATCACAACAATGCGAATCAGCAAAAAATTCAAAAACAACCTCAACATTCAAAATCACCAACAAATTCAACAAAAACCTCAACAATGAAAAACACCAAAAAATTCAGGAACAACCTCAACATTGAAAAACACCAACAAATTCAACAAAAACCTCAACAATGAAAAACACCAAAAAATTCAACAACAACCTCAACAATGAAAAACACCAACAAATTGAACAAAAACCTCAACAAGGAAAAACACCGAAAGATTCATCAACGACCTCAACATTCAAAAACACCAACGAATTCAACAGAAACCACAACAATGAAAAGGACCTAAAAATGCAACAACAACCTCAACATTGAAAGTCACCAACAATTTCAACAAAAACCTCAACAATGAAAAACACGAAAAAATTCATCAACAACTTCAACATTCAAAAACACCAACAAATTCAACAAACACCTCAACAGTGAAAAACGCCAAAAAATTCATCAACAACCTCATCATTCAAAAACACCAACAAATGTTACAGAAATCACGACAATGCGAAACACCAAAAAATTCAAAAACAACCTCAACATTCAAAATCACCAACAAATTCAAAAAAAACCTCAACAATGAAACACACCAAAAAATTCAACAACAACCTCAACATTCAAAAAAACCAAAAAATTCAACAAAAGCCTCAACAATGAAAAACACCAAAAAATTCAACAACAATCTCAACTTTGAAAAACACCAAAAGCACCAACAACCTCAACATTGAAAAACACCAACAAATTCAACTGCAACCTCAACTTTGAAAAATACAAATAAGATCAAAAAAAAACATTGATAACACCAATAAATTCAACAACCTCAACATTGAAAATCACCAACAAATTCAACAACAACCTCAGCAATGAAAAACATCAAAAAATTCAACAACAACCTCAACTTTGAAAAACACCAAAAAATTCAACAACAACCTCAACATTGAGAAACAGCAACAAATTCAACTGCAACCTCAACTTGGAAAAATACAAAAAGATTGAAAGAAAAACATTGAATACACCAATAAATTCAACAACAACCTCAATATTGAAAATCACCAAAAAATTCAACAACAACCTCAACTTTGAGAAACACCAACAAATTCAAAAACCTCAACATGGATAAACACCAACAATTTCAACTACAATCTCAATATTGAAAATCACCAACAAATTCAACTGCAACCTCCACAATGAAAAACACCAACAAATTCAACAAAAACCTCAACAATGAAAAACACCAAAAAATTCAGCAGCAACCTCAATTTGAAAAACACCAACAGATTTAAGAACCTCAACATTCAAATACACCAACAAATTCAACAACAAACTCAGCTTTGAAAAACACCAACAAATTCAACAACCTCATCATTGAAAAACACCAACAAATTCAACTACAACCTCAACTTTTAAAAATACAAAAAGGTTCAACAAAATAAAAATTGATAACACCAACTAATTCAACAACAATTCAATGTTTAAAATCATCAACAAATTTAACAACAACCTCAACAATTTAAAACGTCAAAATTTCAACAACAACCACAACAATGAAAAACACCAAACAATTCAACAACAACCTCAACATTCAAAAACACCAACAAATTCATCAACAACCTCAACAATGAAAAATATCAAAACTTCAACAACAAGAACCACAACAATGAAAAACACCAAACAATTCAACAACAATTTCAACATTCAAAAACACCAACAAATTCAACAAAAACCTCAACAATTAAAAACACCAAAAAATTCAACAACAACGTGAACTTTGAAAAATACCAACTAATTCAGCAACAAACTCAACATTGAAAATCACCAAAAAAATTCAACAACAAACTCAACATTGAAAATCATCAACAAATTCCACAACAAACTCAACTTTGAAAAACATCATCAAATTCAAAAACCTCAACATTGAAAAACACCAACAAATTCAACTACAAACTCAATATTGAAAATCACCAACAAATTCAACAGCAACCTCAACAATGAAAGACACCAACAAATTCAACAAAGTCCTCAACAATGATAAACACCAAAAAATTCAACAACAACCCCAATTTGAAAAACACCAACAGATTTAACAACCTCAACATTCAAATACACCAACAAATTCAACAACAACCTCAACTTTCAAAAATACATAAAGGTTCAACAAAATAAAAATTGATAACACCAACAATTTCAACAAAAACCTCAACAATGAAAAACACCAAAAAATTCAACAACAACCTCAACTTTGAAAAACACCAACAACTACAACAAACTCAAACATTGAAAAAGACCAACAAATTCAACTGCAACCTCAACTTTGAAAAATACAAAAAAGATCAAAAAAAAACATTGATAACACCAATAAAGTCAACAACCTCAACATTGAAAAGCACCAACAAATTCAACAACAAACTCAGCAATGAAAAACATCAAAAAATTCAACAACAACCTCAACTTTGAAAAACACCAAAATATTCAACAACCTCAACATTGAGAAACAGCAACAAATTCAACTGCAACCTCAACTTTGAACAATCCAAAAAGATTAAAAAGAAAATATTGAATACACCAATAAATTCAACAACAACCTCAATATTGAAAATCACCAACAAATTCAACAACTTCCTCAACAATGAAAAACACCAACAAATTCAACAAAAACCTCAACAATGAAAAACACCAAAAAATTCAACAACAACCTCAATTTGAAAAACACCAACAGATTTAACAAACTCAGCATTCAAATACAGGAACAAATTCAGCAACAAACTCAACATTAAAAATCACCAACAAATTCAACAACAACCTCAACTTTGAAAGACACCAACAAATTCAAAAACCTCAACATGGAAAAACACCAACAAATTCAACCATAACCTCAATATTGAAAATCACCAACAAATTCAACAACAACCTCAACAATGAAAAACAACAACAAATTCAACAAAAACATCAACAATGAAAAACACCAAAAAATTCAACAACAACCTCAACTTTGAAAAACACCAACAAATTCAACAACCTCAACATTGCAAAACACCAACAATTTCAACTGCAACCTCAACTTTGAAAAATACAAAAAAGATTTTAAAAAACCATTGATAACACCAATAATTTCAACAACCACAACTATGAAAAACACCAACAAATTCAAGAACCTCAACATGGAAAAACACCAACAAATTCAACCATAACCTCAATATTGAAAATCACCAACAAATTCAACAACAACCTCAACAATGAAAAACACCAACAAATTCAACAAAAACCTCAACAATGAAAAACACCAACAAATTCAACAACAAACTCAGCTTTGAAAAACACAAACAAATTCAACAACCTCAACATTGAAAAACACCAACAAATTCAACAACAACCTCAACTTTCAAAAATACAAAAAGGTTCAACAAAATAAAAATTGATAACAACAACAAATTCAACAACAATCTCAATATTGAAAATCACCAACAAATTTAACAACAACCTCAACAATGAAAAACACCAAACAATTCAACAACAACCTCAACATTCAAAAACACCAACAAATTCAACAACAACCTCAACAATGAAAAACACCAAAAAATTCATCAACAACCTTAACATTCAAAAACAGGAACAAATTCAACAAAAACCTCAACAATTAAAAACACCAAAAAATTCAACAACAACGTCAACTTTGAAAAATACCAACAAATTCAACAACCTCGACAATGAAAAACACCAACAAATTCAACAAAAACCTCAACAATGAAAAGCACCAAAAAATTTCATCAACAACCTCAACATTCAAAACGACCAACAACTTCAACAGAAACCTCAACAATGAAAGACAACAAAAAATTCAACAACAGCCGCAACAATGAAAAACACCAACAAATTCAACAAAAACCTCAACAATGAAACACACCAAAAAATTCAACAACAACCTCAACAATGAGAAACAGCAACAAATTCAAAAATCTCAACATGGAAAAACACCAACACATTCAACCACAACCTCAGCATTGAAAATCACCAACAAATTCAACAACAACATCAACAGTGAAAAACACCAACAAATTCAACAAAAACCTCAACAATGAAATTAACCAAAATATTCATCAACAACCTCAACATTCAAATACACCTACAAATTCAACAGATACCTCAACAATGAAAAACACCAACAAATTCAACAACAAACTCAGCTTTGAAAAAAAATATTCAACAACCTCAACATTGAAAACCACCAACAAATTCAACAACAACCTTAACATTCAAAAATACAAAAAGATTCAACAAAATAAAAATTGATATCACTAACAAATTTAACAACAACCTCAACAATGAAAAACACCAAACAATTCAACAACAACCTCAACATTCAAAAACACCAACAAATTCAACAACAACCTCAACAATGAAAAACAGCAAAAAATTCATCAACAACCTCAACATTCAAAAACACCAACAAATTCAACAAAAACCTCAACAATTAAAAACACCAAAAAATTCAACAACAACGTCAACTTTGAAAAATGCCAACAAATTCAACAACCTCAACAATGAAAAACACCAACAAATTCAACAACAAACTCAACATTGAAAATCACCAAAAAATTCAACAACAACCTCAACATTGAAAAACTCCAACAATTTCAACAACAACCTCAACAATGAAAAACACCGAAAGATTCATCAACAACCTCAACATTCAAAAACACCAACAAATTCAACAGAAACCACAACAATGAAAAACACCAAAAAATTCAACAACAACCTCAACATTGAAAGTCACCAACAATTTCTACAAAAAGCTCAACAATGAAAAACACGAAAAAATTCATCAAAAACTTCAGCATTCAAAAACACCAACAAATTCAACAAACACCTCAACAATGAAAAACACCAACAAATTCATCAACAATCTCAACATTCAAAAACACCAACAAATGTTACAGAAATCACAACAATGCGAAACACCAAAAAATTCAAAAACAACCTCAACATTCAAAATCACCAACAAATTCAACAAAAACCTCCACATTGAAAAACATCAAAAAATTCATCAACAACCTCAACATTGAAAAACACCAACAAATTCAACAAAAACCTCAACAATGAAATACACCAAAAAATTCAACAACAACCTCAACTTTGAAAAACACCAACAACTACAACAACCTCAAACATTGAAAAAGACCAACAAATTCAACTGCAACCTCAACTTTGAAAAATACAAAAAAGATCAAAAAAAAACATTGATAACACCAATAAATTCAACAACCTCAACATTGAAAATCACCAACAAATTCAACAACAACCTCAGCAATGAAAAACATCAAAAAACTCAACAACAACCTCAACTTTGAAAAAACACCAAAAAATTCAACAACCTCAACATTGAGAAACAGCAACAAATTCAACTGCAACCTCAACTTTGAACAATCCAAAAAGATTAAAAAGAAAACATTGAATACACCAATAAATTCAACAAAAACCTCAATATTGAAAATCACCAACAAATTCAACAACTTCCTCAACAATGAAAAACACCAACAAATTCAACAAAAACCTCAACAATGAAAAACACCAAAAAATTCAACAACAACCTCAATTTGAAAAACACCAACAGATTTAACAAACTCAACATTCAAATACACCAACAAATTCAACAACAAACTCAACATTGAAAATCACCAACAAATTCAACAACAACCTCAACTTTGAAAGACACCAACAAATTCAAAAACCACAACATGGAAAAACACCAACAAATTCAACCATAACCTCAATATTGAAAATCACCAACAACAAATTCAACAACAACCTCAACAATGAAAAACACCAACAAATTCAACAAAAACCTCAACAATGAAAAACACCAAAAAATTCAACAACAACCTCAACTTTGAAAAACACCAACAAATTCAACAAACTCAACATTGCAAAACACCAACAATTTCAACTGCAACCTCAACTTTGAAAAATACAAAAAAGATTTTAAAAAACCATTGATAACACCAATAATTTCAACAACCTCAACTTTGAAAAACACCAACAAATTCAAGAACCACAACATGGAAAAACACCAACAAATTCAACCATAACCTCAACATTGAAAATCACCAACAAATTCAACAACAACCTCAGCAATGAAAGTCATCAAAAAATTCAACAACAACCTCAACATTGAGAAACAGCAACAAATTCAACTGCAACCTCAACTTGGAAAAATACAAAAAGATTGAAAAAAAAACATTGAATACACCAATAAATTCAACAACAACCTCAATATTGAAAATCACCAAAAAATTCAACAACAACCTCAACTTTGAGAAACACCAACAAATTCAAAAACCTCAGCATGGATAAACACCAACAAATTCAACTACAATCTCAATATTGAAAATCACCAACAAATTCAACAACAACCACAACAATGAAAAACACCAACAAATTCAACAAAAACCTCAACAATGAAAAACACCAAAAAATTCAACAGCAACCTCAATTTGAAAAACACCAACAGATTTAAGAACCTCAACATTCAAATACACCAACAAATTCAACAACAAACTCAGCTTTGAAAAACACCAACAAATTCAACAACCTCATCATTGAAAAACACCAACAAATTCAACAACAACCTCAGCAATGAAATACATCAAAAAATTCAACAACAACCTCAACTTTGAAAAACACCAAAAAATTCAGCAACCTCAACATTGAGAAACAGCAACAAATTCAACTGCAACCTCAACATTGAACAATCCAAAAAGATTAAAAAGAAAACATTGAATACATCAATAAATTCAACAACAACCTCAATGTTGAAAATCACCAACAAATTCAACAACTTCCTCAACAATGAAAAACACCAACAAATTCAACAAAAACCTCAACAATGAAAAACACCAAAAAATTCAACAACGACCTCAATTTGAAAAACACCAACAGATTTAACAAACTCAACATTCAAATACACCAACAAATTCAACAACAAACTCAACATTGAAAATCACCAACAAATTCAACAACAACCTCAACTATGAAAGACACAAACAAATTCAAAAACCTCAACATGGAAAAACACCAATAAATTCAACCATAACCTCAATATTGAAAATCACCAACAAATTCAACAACAACCTCAACAATGAAAAACACCAACAAATTCAACAAAAACCTCAACAATGAAAACACCAAAAAATTCAACAACAACCTCAACTTTGAAAAACACCAACAAATTCAACAACCTCAACATTGCAAAACACCAACAATTTCAACTGCAACCTCAACTTTGAAAAATACAAAAAAGATTTAAAAAAACCATTGATGACACCAATAATTTCAACAACCACAACTTTGAAAAACACCAACAAATTCAAGACCTCAACATGGAAAATCACCAACAAATTCAACAACAACCTCAACAATGAAAAACACCAACAAATTCAACAAAAACCTCAACAATGAAAAACACCGACAAATTCAACAACAAACTCAGCTTTGAAAAACACAAACAAATTCAACAACCTCAACATTGAAAAACACCAACAAATTCAACAACAACCTCAACTTTCAAATATACAAAAAGGTTCAACAAAATAAAAATTGATAACAACAACAAATTCAACAACAACCTCAATATTGAAAATCACCAACAAATTTAACAACAACCTCAACAATGAAAAACACCAAACAATTCAACAACAACCTCAACATTCAAAAACACCAACAAATTCAACAACAACCTCAACAATGAAAAACACCAAAAAATTCATCAACAACCTCAACATTCAAAAACACCAACAAATTCAACAAAAACCTCAACAATTAAAAACACCAAAAAATTCAACAACAACGTCAACTTTGAAAAATACCAACAAATTCAACAACCTCGACAATGAAAAACACCAACAAATTCAACAAAAACCTCAACAATTAAAAACACCAAAAAATTCAACAACAACGTCAACTTTGAAAAATACCAACAAATTCAACAACCTCAACAATGTAAAACACCAACAAATTCAACAACAAACTCAACATTGAAAATCACCAACAAATTCAACAACCTCAACATTGAAAAACTCCAACAATTTCAACAACAACCTCAACAATGAAAAACACCGAAAGATTCATCAACAACCTCAACATTCAAAAACACCAACAAATTCAACAGAAACCACAACAATGAAAAACACCTAAAAATTCAACAACAACCTCAACATTGAAAGTCACCAACAATTTCTACAAAAACCTCAACAATGAAAAACACGAAAAAATTCATCAACAACTTCAGCATTCAAAAACACCAACAAATTCAACAAACACCTCAACAATGAAAAACACCAACAAATTCATCAACAACCTCAACATTCAAAAACACCAACAAATGTTACAGAAATCACAACAATGCGAAACACCAAAAAATTCAAAAACAACCTCAACATTCAAAATCACCAACAAATTCAACAAAAACCTCCACATTGAAAAACACCAAAAAATTCATGAACAACCTCAACATTGAAAAACAACAACAAATTCAACAAAAACCTCAACAATGAAATACACCAAAAAATTCAACAACAACCTCAACTTTGAAAAACACCAACAACTACAACAACCTCAAACATTGAAAAAGACCAACAAATTCAACTGCAACCTCAACTTTGAAAAATACAAAAAAGATCAAAAAAAAACATTGATAACACCAATAAATTCAACAACCTCAACATTGAAAAGCACCAACAAATTCAACAACAACCTCAGCAATGAAAAACATCAAAAAATCCAACAACAACCTCAACTTTGAAAAACACCAAAAAATTCAACAACCTCAACATTGAGAAACAGCAACAAATTCAACTGCAACCTCAACTTTGAACAATCCAAAAAGATTAAAAAGAAAACATTGAATACACCAATAAATTCAACAAAAACCTCAATATTGAAAATCACCAACAAATTCAACAACTTCCTCAACAATGAAAAACACCAACAAATTCAACAAAAACCTCAACAATGAAAAACACCAAAAAATTCAACAACAACCTCAATTTGAAAAACACCAACAGATTTAACAAACTCAACATTCAAATACACCAACAAATTCAACAACAAACTCAACATTGAAAATCACCAACAAATTCAACAACAACCTCAACTTTGAAAAATACAAAAAAGATTTAAAAAACCATTGATAACACCAATAATTTCAACAACCTCAACTTTGAAAAACACCAACAAATTCAAGAACCACAACATGGAAAAACACCAACAAATTCAACCATAACCTCAACATTGAAAATCACCAACAAATTCAACAACAACCACAGCAATGAAAGTCATCAAAAAATTCAACAACAACCTCAACATTGAGAAACAGCAACAAATTCAACTGCAACCTCAACTTGGAAAAATACAAAAAGATTGAAAAAAAAACATTGAATACACCAATAAATTCAACAACAACCTCAATATTGAAAATCACCAAAAAATTCAACAACAACCTCAACTTTGAGAAACACCAACAAATTCAAAAACCTCAACATGGATAAACACCAACAAATTCAACTACAATCTCAATATTGAAAATCACCAACAAATTCAACAACAACCTCAACAATGAAAAACACCAACAAATTCAACAAAAACCTCAACAATGAAAAACACCAAAAAATTCAACAGCAACCTCAATTTGAAAAACACCAACAGATTTAAGAACCTCAACATTCAAATACACCAACAAATTCAACAACAAACTCAGCTTTGAAAAACACCAACAAATTCAACAACCTCATCATTGAAAAACACCATCAAATTCAACTACAACCTCAACTTTTAAAAATACAAAAAGGTTCAACAAAATAAAAATTGATAACACCAACAAATTCAACAACAATTCAATGTTTAAAATCATCAACAAATTTAACAACAACCTCAACAATTTAAAACGTCAAAATTTCAACAACAACAACCACAACAATGAAAAACACCAAACAATTCAACAACAACCTCAACATTCAAAAACACCAACAAATTCATCAACAACCTCAACAATGAAAAATATCAAAACTTCAACAACAACAACCTCAACAATGAAAAACACCAAACAATTCAACAACAATTTCAACATTCAAAATCACCAACAATTCAACAACAACCTCAACAATGAAAAACAGCAAAAAATACATCAACAACCTCAACATTCAAAAACACCAACAAATTCAACAAAAACCTCAACAATTAAAAACACCAAAAAATTCAACAACAACGTGAACTTTGAAAAATAACAACAAATTCAACAACAAACTCAACATTGAAAATCACCAAAAATTTCAACAACAAACTCAACATTGAAAAACTCCAACAATTTCAACAACAACCTAAACAATGAAAAAGACCAAAAAATTCAACAACAAACTCAACATTGAAAATCACCAACAAATTCAACAACAAACTCAACTTTGAAAAAAATCATCAAATTCAAAAACCTCAACATTGAAAAACACCAACAAATTCAACTACAAACTCAATATTGAAAATCACCAACAAATTCAACAGCAACCTCAACAATGAAAGACACCAACAAATTCAACAAAAACCTCAACAATGAAAAACACCAAAAAATTCAACAACAACCTCAATTTGAAAAACACCAACAGATTTAACAAACTCAACATTCAAATACACCAACAAATTCAACAACAAACTCAACATTGAAAATCACCAACAAATTCAACAACAACCTCAACTTTGAAAGACACAAACAAATTCAAAAACCTCAACATGGAAAAACACCAATAAATTCAACCATAACCTCAATATTGAAAATCATCAACAAATTCAACAACAACCTCAACAATGAAAAACACCAACAAATTCAACAAAAACCTCAACAATGAAAGCACCAAAAAATTCAACAACAACCTCAACTTTGAAAAACACCAACAATTTCAACTGCAACCTCAACTTTGAAAAATACAAAAAAGATTTAAAAAAACCATTGATAACACCAATAATTTCAACAACCACAACTTTGAAAAACACCAACCAATTCAAGACCTCAACATGGAAAAACGCCAACAAATTCAACCATAACCTCAATATTGAAAATCACCAACAAATTCAACAACAACCTCAACATTCAAATACACCAACAAATTCAACAACAACCTCAACTTTGAAAAACACCAACAACTACAACAACCTCAAACATTGAAAAAGACCAACAAATTCAACTGCAACCTCAACTTTGAAAAATACAAAAAAGATCAAAAAAAATCATTGATAACACCAATAAATTCAACAACCTCAACATTGAAAATCACCAACAAATTCAACAACAACCTCAGCAATGAAAAACATCAAAAAATTCAACAACAACCTCAATTTGAAAAACACCAACAGATTTAACAAACTCAACATTCAAATACACCAACAAATTCAACAACAAACTCAACATTGAAAATCACCAACAAATTCAACAACAACCTCAACTTTGAAAGACACCAACAAATTCAAAAACCTCAACATGGAAAAACACCAACAAATTCAACCATAACCTCAATATTGAAAATCACCAACAAATTCAACAACAACCTCAACAATGAAAAACACCAACAAATTCAACAAAAACCTCAACAATGAAAAACACCAAAAAATTCAACAACAACCTCAACTTTGAAAAACACCAACAAATTCAACAACCTCAACATTGCAAAACACCAACAATATCAACTGCAACCTCAACTTTGAAAAATACAAAAAAGATTTAAAGAAACCATTGATAACACCAAAAATTTCAACAACCTCAACTTTGAAAAACACCAACAAATTCAAGAACCACAACATGGAAAAACACCAACAAATTCAACCATAACCTCAACATTGAAAATCACCAACAAATTCAACAACAACCTCAGCAATGAAAAACATCAAAAAATTCAACAACAACATCAACTTTGAAAAACACCAAAAAATTCAACAACCTCAACATTGAGAAACAGCAACAAATTCAACTGCAACCTCAACTTGGAAAAATACAAAAAGATTGAAAAAAAAACATTGAATACACCAATAAATTCAACAACAACCTCAATATTGAAAATCACCAAAAAATTCAACAACAACCTCAACTTTGAGATACACCAACAAATTCAAAAACCTCAACATGGATAAATACCAACAAATTCAACTACAATCTCAATATTGAAAATCACCAACAAATTCAACAACAACCTCAACAATGAAAAACACCAACAAATTCAACAAAAACCTCAACAATGAAAAACACCAAAAAATTCAACAGCAACCTCAATTTGAAAAACACCAACAGATTTAAGAACCTCAACATTCAAATACACCAACAAATTCAACAACAAACTCAGCTTTGAAAAACACCAACAAATTCAACTACAACCTCAACTTTTAAAAATACAAAAAGGTTCAACAAAATAAAAATTGATAACAACAACAAATTCAACAACAATTCAATGTTTAAAATCATCAACAAATTTAACAACAACCTCAACAATTTAAAACGTCAAAATTTCAACAACAACAACCACAACAATGAAAAACACCAAACAGTTCAACAACAACCTCAACATTCAAAAACACCAACAAATTCATCAACAACCTCAACAATGAAAAATATCAAAACTTCAACAACAACAACCACAACAATGAAGAACACCAAACAATTCAACAACAATTTCAACATTCAAAAACACCAACAATTCAACAACAACCTCAACAATGAAAAACAGCAAAAAATTCATCAACAACATCAACATTTAAAAACACCAACAAATTCAACAAAAACCTCAACAATTAAAAACACCAAAAAATTCAACAACAACGTGAACTTTGAAAAATACCAACAAATTCAACAACAAACTCAACATTGAAAATCACCAAAAAATTCAACAACAAACTCAACATTGAAAAACTCCAACAATTTCAACAACAACCTAAACAATGAAAAAGATCAAAAAATTAAACAACAAACTCAACATTGAAAATCACCAACAAATTCAACAACAACCTCAACTTTGAAAAACATCATCAAATTCAAAAACCTCAACATTGAAAAGCACCAACAAATTCAACAACAACCTCAGCAATGAAATACATCAAAAAATTCAACAACAACCTCAACTTTGAAAAACACCAAAAAATTCAGCAACCTCAACATTGAAAAACAGCAACAAATTCAACTGCAACCTCAACTTTGAACAATCCAAAAAGATTAAAAAGAAAACATTGAATACATCAATAAATTCAACAACAACCTCAATGTTGAAAATCACCAACAAATTCAACAACTTCCTCAACAATGAAAAACACCAACAAATTCAACAAAAACCTCAAAAATGAAAAACACCAAAAAAATCAACAACAACCTCAATTTGAAAAACACCAACAGATTTAACAAACTCAACATTCAAATACACCAACAAATTCAACAACAAACTCAACATTGAAAATCACCAACAAATTCAACAACAACCTCAACTTTGAAAGACACCAACAAAATCAAAAACCTCAACATGGAAAAACACCAATAAATTCAACCATAACCTCAATATTGAAAATCACCAACAACAAATTCAACAACAACCTCAACAATGAAAAACACCAACACATTCAACAAAAACCTCAACAATGAAAAACACCAAAAAATTCAACAACAACCTCAACTTTGAAAAACACCAACAAATTCAACAACCTCAACATTGCAAAACACCAACAATTTCAACTGCAACCTCAACTTTGAAAAATACAAAAAAGATTTAAAAAAACCATTGATAACACCAATAATTTCAACAACCTCAACTTTGAAAAACACCAACAAATTCAAGAACCACAACATGGAAAAACACCAACAAATTCAACCATAAACTCAACATTGAAAATCACCAACAAATTCAACAACAACCTCAGCAATGAAAATCATCAAAAAATTCAACAACAACCTCAACTTTGAAAAACACCAAAAAATTCAACAACCTCAACATTGAGAAACAGCAACAAATTCAACTGCAACCTCAACTTGGAAAAATACAAAAAGATTGAAAAAAAAACATTGAATACACCAATAAATTCAACAACAACCTCAATATTGAAAATCACCAAAAAATTCAACAACAGCCTCAACTTTGAGAAACACCAACATATTCAACAACCTCAACATGGATAAACACCAACAAATTCAACTACAATCTCAATATTGAAAATCATCAACAAATTCAACATCAACCTCCACAATGAAAAACACCAACAAATTCAACAAAAACCTCAACAATGAAAAACACCAAAAAATTCAACAGCAACCTCAATTTGAAAAACACCAACAGATTTAAGAACCTCAACATTCAAATACACCAACAAATTCAACAACAAACTCAGCTTTGAAAAACACCAACAAATTCAACAACCTCATCATTGAAAAACACCATCAAATTCAACTACAACCTCAACTTTTAAAAATACAAAAAGGTTCAACAAAATAAAAATTGATAACACCAACAAATTCAACAACAATTCAATGTTTAAAATCATCAACAAATTTAACAACAACCTCAACAATTTAAAACGTCAAAATTTCAACAACAACAACCACAACAATGAAAAGCACCAAACAATTCAACAACAACCTCAACATTCAAAAACACCAACGAATTCATCAACAACCTCAACAATGAAAAATATCAAAACTTCAACAACAACAACCACAACAATGAAAAACACCAAACAATTCAACAACAATTTCAACATTCAAAAACACCAACAATTCAACAACAACCTCAACAATGAAACACACCAAAAAATTCATCAACAACCTCAACATTCAAAAACACCAAAAAATTCAACAAAAACCACAACAATGAGAAACACCAAAAAATTCAACAACAATCTCAACTTTGAAAAACACCAAAAGCACCAACAACCTCAATATTTAAAAACACCAACAAATTCAACTGCAACCTCAACTTTGAAAAATACAAAAAAGATCAAAAAAAAACATTGATAACACCAATAAATTCAACAACCTCAACATTGAAAATCACCAACAAATTCAACAACAACCTAACAATGAAAAACATCAAAAAATTCAACAACTACCTCAACTTTGAAAAACACCAAAAAATTCAACAACCTCAACATTGAGAAACAGCAACAAATTCAACTGCAACCTCAACTTGGAAAAATACAATAAGATTGAAAAAAAAACATTGAATACACCAATAAATTCAACAACAACCTCAATATTGAAAATCACCAACAAATTCAACATCAACCTCAACAATGAAAAACACCAACAAATTCAACAAAAACCTCAACAATGAAAAACACCAAAAAATTCAACAGCAACCTCAATTTGAAAAACACCAACAGATTTAAGAACCTCAAAATTCAAATACACCAACAAATTCAACAACAAACTCAGCTTTGAAAAACACCAACAAATTCAACAACCTCATCATTGAAAGACACCAACAAATTCAACTACAACCTCAACTTTTAAAAATACAAAAAGGTTCAACAAAATAAAAATTGATAACAACAACTAATTCAACAACAATTCAATGTTTAAAATCATCAACAAATTTAACAACAACCTCAACAATTTAAAACGTCAAAATTTCAACAACAACAACCACAACAATGAAAAACACCAAACAATTCAACAACAACTTCAACATTCAAAAACACCAACAAATTCATCAACAACCTCAACAACGAAAAATATCAAAACTTCAACAACAACAACCACAACAATGAAAAACATCAAACAATTCAACAACAATTTCAACATTCAAAAACACCAACAAATTCAACAAAAACCTCAACAATTAAAAACACCAAAAAATTCAACAACAAAGTGAACTTCGAAAAATACCAACAAATTCAACAACAAACTCAACATTGAAAATCACCAAAAAATTCAACAACAAACTCAACATTGAAAAACTCCAACAATTTCAACAACAACCTAAACAATGAAAAAGACCAAAAAATTCAACAACAAACTCAACATTGAAAATCATCAACAAATTCAGCAACAAACTCAACTTTGAAAAACATCATCAAATTCAAAAACCTCAACATTGAAAAACACCAACAAATTCAACTACAAACTCAATATTGAAAATCACCAACAAATTCAACAGCAACCTCAACAATGAAAGACACCAACAAATTCAACAAAGTCCTCAACAATGAAAAACACCAAAAAATTCAACAACAACCCCAATTTGAAAAACACCAACAGATTTAACAACCTCAACATTCAAATACACCAACAAATTCAACAATAACCTCAACTTTTAAAAATACATAAAGGTTCAACAAAATAAAAATTGATAACACCAACAAATTCAACAAAAACCTCAACAATGAAAAACACCACAAAATTCAACAACAACCTCAACTTTGAAAAACACCAACAACTACAACAACCTCAAACATTGAAAAAGACCAACATATTCAACTGCAACCTCAACTTTGAAAAATACAAAAAAGATCAAAAAAAAACATTGATAACACCAATAAATTCAACAACCTCAACATTGAAAAGCACCAACAAATTCAACAACAACCTCAGCAATGAAAAACATCAAAAAATTCAACAACAATCTCAACTTTGAAAAACACCAACAAATTCAACAACCTCAACATTGAGAAACAGCAACAAATTCAAC
The DNA here is from genome assembly GCF_964194155.1 of Cetorhinus maximus. Lineage (NCBI taxonomy): Eukaryota > Metazoa > Chordata > Chondrichthyes > Lamniformes > Cetorhinidae > Cetorhinus > Cetorhinus maximus. The sequence continues at coordinate 255,893 of NW_027596439.1, read as the reverse complement.
TGCAACCTCAACTTTGAACAATCCAAAAAGATTAAAAAGAAAACATTGAATACACCAATAAATTCAACAACAACCTCAATATTGAAAATCACCAACAAATTCAACAACTTCCTCAACAATGAAAAACACCAACAAATTCAACAAAAACCTCAACAATGAAAAACACCAAAAAATTCAACAACAACCTCAATTTGAAAAACACCAATAGATTTAACAAACTCAACATTCAAATACACCAACAAATTCAACAACAAACTCAACATTGAAAATCACCAACAAATTCAACAACAACCTCAACTTTGAAAGACACCAACAAATTCAAAAACCTCAACATCGAAAAACACCAATAAATTCAACCATAACCTCAATATTGAAAATCACCAACAAATTCAACAACAACCTCAACAATGAAAAACACCAACACATTCAACAAAAACATCAACAATGAAAAACACCAACAAATTCAACAACAACCTCAACTTTGAAAAACACCAACAAATTCAACAACCTCAACATTGCAAATCACCAACAATTTCAACTGCAACCTCAACTTTGAAAAATACAAAAAAGATTTTAAAAAACCATTGATAACACCAATAATTTCAACAACCACAACTTTGAAAAACACCAACAAATTCAAGAACCTCAACATGGAAAAACACCAACAAATTCAACCATAACCTCAATATTGAAAATCACCAACAAATTCAACAACAACCTCAACAATGAAAAACACCAACAAATTCAACAAAAACCTCAACAATGAAAAACACCAACAAATTCAACAACAAACTCAGCTTTGAAAAACACAAACAAATTCAACAACCTCAACATTGAAAAACACCAACAAATTCAACAACAACCTCAACTTTCAAAAATACAAAAAGGTTCAACAAAATAAAAATTGATAACAACAACAAATTCAACAACAACCTCAATATTGAAAATCACCAACAAATTTAACAACAACCTCAACAATGAAAAACACCAAACAATTCAACAACAACCTCAACATTTAAAAACACCAACAAATTCAACAACAACCTCAACAATGAAAAACACCAAAAAATTCATCAACAACCTCAACATTCAAAAACAGCAACAAATTCAACAAAAACCTCAACAATTAAAAACACCAAAAAATTCAACAACAACATCAACTTTGAAAAATACCAACAAATTCAACAACCTCGACAATGAAAAACACCAACAAATTCAACAAAAACCTCAACAATGAAAAACACCAAAAAATTTCATCAACAACCTCAACATTCAAAACGACCAACAACTTCAACAGAAACCTCAACAATGAAAGACAACAAAAAATTCAACAACAGCCGCAACAATGAAAAACACCAACAAATTCAACAAAAACCTCAACAATGAAACACACCAAAAAATTCAACAACAACCTCAACAATGAGAAACAGCAACAACTTCAACAACAAACTCAACATTGAAAATCACCAACAAATTCAACAACAACGTCAACGTTGAAAAACACCAACAAATTCAAAAACCTCAACATGGAAAAGCACCAACACATTCAACCACAACCTCAGCATTGAAAATCACCTACAAATTCAACAACAACATCAACAGTGAAAAACACCAACAAATTCAACAAAAACCTCAACAGTGAAATTAATCAAAATATTCATCAACAACCTCAACATTCAAATACACCTACAAATTCAACACATGCATCAACAATGAAAAACACCAACAAATTCAACAACAAACTCAGCTTTGAAAAATAAAATTCAACAACCTCAACATTGAAAAACACCAACAAATTCAACAACAACCTCAACATTCAAAAATACAAAAAGGTTCAACAAAATAAAAATTGATATCACCAACAAATTTAACAACAACCTCAACAATGAAAAACACAAAACAATTCAACAACAACCTCAAAATTCAAAAACACCAACAAGTTCAACAACAACCTCAACAATGAAAAACAACAAAAAATTCATCAACAAGCTCAACATTCAAAAACACCAACAAATTCAACAAAAACCTCAACAATTAAAAGCACCAAAAAATTAAACAATAACGTCAACTTTGAAAAATACCAACAAATTCAACAACCTCAACAATGAAAAACACCAACAAATTCAACAACAAACTCAACATTGAAAATCACCAAAAAATTCAACAACAACCTCAACATTGAAAAACTCCAACAATTTCAACAACAACCTCAACAATGAAAAACACCGAAAGATTCATCAACAACCTCAACATTCAAAAACACCAACAAATTCAACAGAAACCACAACAATGAAAAACACCTAAAAATTCAACAACAACATCAACATTGAAAGTCACCAACAATTTCTACAAAAACCTCAACAATGAAAAACACGAAAAAATTCATCAACAACCTCAGCATTCAAAAACACCAACAAATTCAACAAACACCTCAACAATGAAAAACACCAATAAATTCATCAACAACCTCAACATTCAAAAACACCAACAAATGTTACAGAAATCACAACAATGCGAAACACCAAAAAATTCAAAAACAACCTCAACATTCAAAATCACCAACAAATTCAACAAAAACCTCCACATTGAAAAACACCAAAAAATTCATGAACAACCTCAACATTGAAAAACACCAACAAATTCAACAAAAACCTCAACAATGAAATACACCAAAAAATTCAACAACAACCTCAACTTTGAAAAACACCAACAACTACAACAACCTCAAACATTGAAAAAGACCAACAAATTCAACTGCAACCTCAACTTTGAAAAATACAAAAAAGATCAAAAAAAAACATTGATAACACCAATAAATTCAACAACCTCAACATTGAAAATCACCAACAAATTCAACAACAACCTCAGCAATGAAAAACATCAAAAAATTCAACAACAACCTCAGCTTTGAAAAACACCAAAAAATTCAACAACCTCAACATTGAGAAACAGCAACAAATTCAACTGCAACCTCAACTTTGAACAATCCAAAAAGATTAAAAAGAAAACATTGAATACACCAATAAATTCAACAAAAACCTCAATATTGAAAATCAACAACAAATTCAACAACTTCCTCAACAATGAAAAACACCAACAAATTCAACAAAAACCTCAACAATGAAAAACACCAAAAAATTCAACAACAACCTCAATTTGAAAAACACCAACAGATTTAACAAACTCAACATTCAAATACACCAACAAATGCAACAACAAACTCAACATTGAAAATCACCAACAAATTCAACAACAACCTCAACTTTGAAAGACACCAACAAAATCAAAAACCTCAACATGGAAAAACACCAACAAATACAACCATAACCTCAATATTGAAAATCACCAACAACAAATTCAACAACAACCTCAACAATGAAAAACACCAACAAATTCAACAAAAACCTCAACAATGAAAAACACCAAAAAATTCAACAACAACCTCAACTTTGAAAAACACCAACAAATTCAACAAACTCAACATTGCAAAACACCAACAATTTCAACTGCAACCTCAACTTTGAAAAATACAAAAAAGATTTTAAAAAACCATTGATAACACCAATAATTTCAACAACCTCAACTTTGAAAAACACCAACAAATTCAAGAACCACAACATGGAAAAACACCAACAAATTCAACCACAACCTCAACATTGAAAATCACCAACAAATTCAACAACAACCTCAGCAATGAAAATCATCAAAAAATTCAACAACAACCTCAACATTGAGAAACAGCAACAAATTCAACTGCAACCTCAACTTGGAAAAATACAAAAAGATTGAAAAAAAAACATTGAATACACCAATAAATTCAACAACAACCTCAATATTGAAAATCACCAAAAAATTCAACAACAACCTCAACTTTGAGAAACACCAACAAATTCAAAAACCTCAACATGGATAAACACCAACAAATTCAACTACAATCTCAATATTGAAAATCACCAACAAATTCAACAACAACCTCAACAATGAAAAACACCAACAAATTCAACAAAAACCTCAACAATGAAAAACACCAAAAAATTCAACAGCAACCTCAATTTGAAAAACACCAACAGATTTAAGAACCTCAACATTCAAATACACCAACAAATTCAACAACAAACTCAGCTTTGAAAAACACCAACAAATTCAACAACCTCATCATTGAAAAACACCATCAAATTCAACTACAACCTCAACTTTTAAAAATACAAAAAGGTTCAACAAAATAAAAATTGATAACACCAACAAATTCAACAACAATTCAATGTTTAAAATCATCAACAAATTTAACAACAACCTCAACAATTTAAAACTTCAAAATTTCAACAACAACAACCACAACAATGAAAAACACCAAACAATTCAACAACAACCTCAACATTCAAAAACACCAACAAATTCATCAACAACCTCAACAATGAAAAATATCAAAACTTCAACAACAACAACCTCAACAATGAAAAACACCAAACAATTCAACAACAATTTCAACATTCAAAAACACCAACAATTCAACAACAACCTCAACAATGAAAAACTGCAAAAAATACATCAACAACCTCAACATTCAAAAACACCAACAAATTCAACAAAAACCTCAACAATTAAAAACACCAAAAAATTCAACAACAACGTGAACTTTGAAAAATACCAACAAATTCAACAACAAACTCAACATTGAAAATCACCAAAAAATTCAACAACAAACTCAACATTGAAAAACTCCAACAATTTCAACAACAACCCAAACAATGAAAAAGACCAAAAAATTCAACAACAAACTCAACATTGAAAAACTCCAACAATTTCAACAACAACCTCAACAATGAAAAAGACCAAAAAATTCAACAACAAACTCAACATTGAAAATCACCAACAATTTCAACAACAAACTCAACTTTGAAAAAAATCATCAAATTCAAAAACCTCAACATTGCAAAACACAAACAAATTCAACTACAAACTCAATATTGAAAATCACCAACAAATTCAACAGCAACCTCAACAATGAAAGACACCAACAAATTCAACAAAGTCCTCAACAATGACAAAAACCCAAAAATTCAACAACAACCCCAATTTGAAAAACACCAACAGATTTAACAACCTCAACATTCAAATACACCAACAAATTCAACAACAACCTCAACTTTGAAAAACACCAACAACTACAACAACCTCAAACATTGAAAAAGACCAACAAATTCAACTGCAACCTCAACTTTGAAAAATACAAAAAAGATCAAAAAAAATCATTGATAACACCAATAAATTCAACATCCTCAACATTGAAAATCACCAACAAATTCAACAACAACCTCAGCAATGAAAAACATCAAAAAATTCAACAACAACCTCAATTTGAAAAACACCAACAGATTTAACAAACTCAACATTCAAATACACCAACAAATTCAACAACAAACTCAACATTGAAAATCACCAACAAATTCAACAACAACCTCAACTTTGAAAGACACCAACAAATTCAAAAACCTCAACATGGAAAAACACCAACAAATTCAACCATAACCTCAATATTGAAAATCACCAACAAATTCAACAACAACCTCAACAATGAAAAACACCAACAAATTCAACAAAAACCTCAACAATGAAAAACACCAAAAAATTCAACAACAACCTCAACTTTGAAAAACACCAACAAATTCAACAACCTCAACATTGCAAAACACCAACAATTTCAACTGCATCCTCAACTTTGAAAAATACAAAAAAGATTTAAAAAAACCATTGATAACACCAAAAATTTCAACAACCTCAACTTTGAAAAACACCAACAAATTCAAGAACCACAACATGGAAAAACACCAACAAATTCAACCATAACCTCAACATTGAAAATCACCAACAAATTCAACAACAACCTCAGCAATGAAAAACATCAAAAAATTCAACAACAACCTCAACTTTGAAAAACACCAAAAAATTCAACAACCTCAACATTGAGAAACAGCAACAAATTCAACTGCAACCTCAACTTGGAATAATACAAAAAGATTGAAAAAAAAACATTGAATACACCAATAAATTCAACAACAACCTCAATATTGAAAATCACCAAAAAATTCAACAACAACCTCAACTTTGAGATACACCAACAAATTCAAAAACCTCAACATGGATAAACACCAACAAATTCAACTACAATCTCAATATTGAAAATCACCAACAAATTCAACAACAACCTCAACAATGAAAAACACCAACACATTCATCAAAAACCTCAACAATGAAAAACACCAAAAAATTCAACAGCAACCTCAATTTGAAAAACACCAACAGATTTAAGAACCTCAACATTCAAATACACCAACAAATTCAACAACAAACTCAGCTTTGAAAAACACCAACAAATTCAACAACCTCATCATTGAAAAACACCAACAAATTCAACTACAAACTCAGCTTTGAAAAACACCAACAAATTCAACAACATCAGCATTGAAAAACACCAACAAATTCAACTACAACCTCAACTTTTAAAAATACAAAAAGGTTCAACAAAATAAAAATTGATAACACCAACAAATTCAACAACAATTCAACGTTTAAAATCATCAACAAATTTAACAACAACCTCAACAATTTAAAACGTCAAAATTTCAACAACAACAACCACAACAATGAAAAACAGCAAAAAATTCAACAACAACCTCAACATTCAAAAACACCAACAAATTCAACAAAAACCTCAACAATTAAAAACACCAAAAAATTCAACAACAACGTGAACTTTGAAAAATACCAACAAATTCAACAACAAACTCAACATTGAAAATCACCAAAAAATTCAACAACAAACTCAACATTGAAAATCTCCAACAATTTCAAGAACAACCTAAACAATGAAAAAGACCAAAAAATTCAACAACAAACTCATCATTGAAAATCACCAACAAATTCAACAACAACCTCAACTTTGAAAAACATCATCAAATTCAAAAACCTCAACATGGAAAAACACCAACAAATTCAACTACAACCACAATATTGAAAATCACCAACAAATTCAACAGCAACCTCAACAATGAAAAACACCAACAAATTCAACAAGATCCTCAACAATGATAAACACCAAAAAATTCAACAACAACCCCAATTTGAAAATCACCAACAGATTTAACAACCTCAACATTCAAATACACCAACAAATTCAACAACAACCTCAACTTTTAAAAATACATAAAGGTTCAACAAAATAAAAATTGATAATACCAACAAATTCAACAACAACCTCAATATTGAAAATCCCCAACAAATTCAACAAAAACCTCAACAATGAAAAACATCACAAAATTCAACAACAACCTCAACTTTGAAAAACACCAACAACTACAACAACCTCAAACATTGAAAAAGACCAACAAATTCAACTGCAACCTCAAATTTGAAAAATACAAAAAAGATAAAAAAAAACATTGATAACACCAATAAATTCAACAACCTCAACATTGAAAATCACCAACAAATTCAACAACAACCTCAGCAATGAAAAACATCAAAAAATTCAACAACAACCTCAACTTTGAAAAACACCAAAAAATTCAACAACCTCAACATTGAGAAACAGCAACAAATTCAACTGCAACCTCAACTTTGAACAGTCCAAAAAGATTAAAAAGAAAACATTGAATACACCAATAAATTCAACAACAAACTCATTATTGAAAATCACCAACAAATTCAACAACCTCAACATTGAAAAACACCAAAAAATTCAACAACAAACTCAACATTGAAAATCTCCAACAATTTCAAGAACAACCTAAACAATGAAAAAGACCAAAAAATTCAACAACAAACTCATCATTGAAAATCACCAACAAATTCAACAACAACCTCAACTTTGAAAAACATCATCAAATTCAAAAACCTCAACATGGAAAAACACCAACAAATTCAACTACAACCACAATATTGAAAATCACCAACAAATTCAACAGCAACCTCAACAATGAAAAACACCAACAAATTCAACAAGATCCTCAACAATGATAAACACCAAAAAATTCAACAACAACCCCAATTTGAAAATCACCAACAGATTTAACAACCTCAACATTCAAATACACCAACAAATTCAACAACAACCTCAACTTTTAAAAATACATAAAGGTTCAACAAAATAAAAATTGATAATACCAACAAATTCAACAACAACCTCAATATTGAAAATCCCCAACAAATTCAACAAAAACCTCAACAATGAAAAACATCACAAAATTCAACAACAACCTCAACTTTGAAAAACACCAACAACTACAACAACCTCAAACATTGAAAAAGACCAACAAATTCAACTGCAACCTCAAATTTGAAAAATACAAAAAAGATAAAAAAAAACATTGATAACACCAATAAATTCAACAACCTCAACATTGAAAATCACCAACAAATTCAACAACAACCTCAGCAATGAAAAACATCAAAAAATTCAACAACAACCTCAACTTTGAAAAACACCAAAAAATTCAACAACCTCAACATTGAGAAACAGCAACAAATTCAACTGCAACCTCAACTTTGAACAGTCCAAAAAGATTAAAAAGAAAACATTGAATACACCAATAAATTCAACAACAAACTCATTATTGAAAATCACCAACAAATTCAACAACTTCCTGAACAATGAAAAACACCAACAAATTCAACAAAAACCTCAACATTGAAAAACACCAAAAAATTCAACAACAACCTCAATTTGAAAAACACCAACAGATTTAACAAACTCAACATTCAAATACACCAACAAATTGAACAGCAAACTCAACATTGAAAATCACCAACAAATTCAACAACAACCTCAACATTGAAAATCACCAACAAATTCAAAAACCTCAACATGGAAAAACACCAACAAATTCAACCACAACCTCAATATTGAAAATCACCAACAAATTCAACAAAAACCTCAACAATGAAAAACACCAAAAAATTCAGCAACAACCTCAACTTTGAAAAACACCAACATATTCAACAACCTCAACATTGCAAAACACCAACAATTTCAACTGCAACCTCAACTTTGAAAAATACAAAAAGATTTAAAAAAACCATTGATAACACCAATAATTTCAACAACCACAACTTTGAAAAACACCAATAAATTCAAGAACCTCAACATGGAAAAACACCAACAAATTCAACCATAACCTCAATATTGAAAATCACCAACAAATTCAACAACAACCTCAACAATGAAAAACACCAACAAATTCAACAAAAACCTCAACAATGAAAAACACCAAAAAATTCAACAACAACCTCAACATTGAAATACACCAACAAATTCAACAACAACCTCAACTTTCAAAAATACAAAAAGGTTCAACAAAATAAAAATTGATAACAACAACAAATTCAACAACAACCTCAATATTGAAAATCACCAACAAATTTAACAACAACCTCAGCAATGAAAAACACCAAACAATTCAACAACAACCTCAACATTCAAAAACACCAACAAATTCAACAACAACCTCAACAATGAAAAACACCAAAAAATTCATCAACGACATCAACAATCAAAAACAGCAACAAATTCAACAAAAACCTCAACAATTAAAAACACCAAAAAATTCAACAACAACGTCAACTTTGAAAAATTCCAACAAATTCAACTGCAACCTCGACAATGAAAAACACCAACAAATTCAACAAAAACTTCAACAATGAAAAACACCAAAAAATTTCAAAACAACCTCAACATTCAAAACGACCAACAACTTCAACAGAAACCTCAACAATGAAAGACAACAAAAAATGCAACAACAGCCGCAACAATGAAAAACACCAACAAATTCAACAAAAACCTCAACAATGAAACACACCAAAAAATTCAACAACAACCTCAACAATGAGAAACAGCAACAAATTCAACAACAAACTCAACATTGAAAATCACCAACAAATTCAACAACAACCTCAACGTTGAAAAACACCAACAAATTCAAAAACCTCAACAAGGAAAAACACCAACACATTCAACCACAACCTCACCATTGAAAATCACCAACAAATTCAACAACAACATCAACAGTGAAAAACACCAACAAATTCAACAAATCCCACAACAATGAAATTAACCAAAATATTCATCAACAACCTCAACATTAAAATAGACCTACAAATTCAACAGATACCTCAACAATGAAAAACACCAACAAATTCAACAACAAACTCAGCTTTGAAAAACACAAACAAATTCAACAACCTCAACATTGAAAAACACCAACAAATTCAACAACAACCTCAACGTTCAAAAATACAAAAAGGTTCAACAAAATAAAAATTGATATCACCAACAAATTTAACAACAACCTCAACAATGAAAAACACAAAACAATTCAACAACAACCACAACAATGAAAAACACCAAACAATTCAACAACAACCTCAACAATGAAAAACAACAAAAAATTCATCAACAAGCTCAACATTCAAAAACACCAACAAATTCAACAAAAACCTCAACAATTAAAAACACCAAAAAATTAAACAATAACGTCAACTTTGAAAAATACCAACAAATTCAACAACCTCAACAATGAAAAACACCAACAAATTCAACAACAAACTCAACATTGAAAATCACCAAAAAATTCAACAACAACCTCAACATTGAAAAACTCCAACAATTTCAACAACAACGTCAACAATGAAAAACACCGAAAGATTCATCAACAACCTCAACATTCAAAAACACCAACAAATTCAACAGAAACCACAACAATGAAAAACACCTAAAAATTCAACAACAACCTCAACATTGAAAGTCACCAACAATTTCTACAAAAACCTCAACAATGAAAAACACGAAAAAATTCATCAACAACTTCAGCATTCAAAAACACCAACAAATTCAACAAACACCTCAACAATGAAAAACACCAACAAATTCATCAACAACCTCAACATTCAAAAACACCAACAAATGTTACAGAAATCACAACAATGCGAAACACCAAAAAATTCAAAAAGAACCTCAACATTCAAAATCACCAACAAATTCAACAAAAACCTCCACATTGAAAAACACCAAAAAATTCATGAACAACCTCAACATTGAAAAACACTAACAAATTCAACAAAAACCTCAACAATGAAATACACCAAAAAATTCAACAACAACCTCAACTTTGAAAAACACCAACAACTACAACAACCTCAAACATTGAAAAAGACCAACAAATTCAACTGCAACCTCAACTTTGAAAAATACAAAAAAGATCAAAAAAAACATTGATAACACCAATAAATTCAACAACCTCAACATTGAAAATCACCAACAAATTCAACAACAACCTCAGCAATGAAAAACATCAAAAAATTCAACAACAACCTCAGCTTTGAAAAACACCAAAAAATTCAACAACCTCAACATTGAGAAACAGCAACAAATTCAACTGCAACCTCAACTTTGAACAATCCAAAAAGATTAAAAAGAAAACATTGAATACACCAATAAATTCAACAAAAACCTCAATATTGAAAATCACCAACAAATTCAACAACTTCCTCAACAATGAAAAACACCAACAAATTCAACAAAAACCTCAACAATGAAAAACACCAAAAAATTCAACAACAACCTCAATTTGAAAAACACCAACAGATTTAACAAACTCAACATTCAAATACACCAACAAATTGAACAGCAAACTCAACATTGAAAATCACCAACAAATTCAACAACAACCTCAACATTGAAAATCACCAACAAATTCAAAAACCTCAACATGGAAAAACACCAACAAATTCAACCACAACCTCAATATTGAAAATCACCAACAAATTCAACAAAAACCTCAACAATGAAAAACACCAAAAAATTCAGCAACAACCTCAACTTTGAAAAACACCAACATATTCAACAACCTCAACATTGCAAAACACCAACAATTTCAACTGCAACCTCACCTTTGAAAAATACAAAAAGATTTAAAAATCCATTGATAACACCAATAATTTCAACAACCACAACTTTGAAAAACACCAATAAATTCAAGAACCTCAACATGGAAAAACACCAACAAATTCAACCACAACCTCAATATTGAAAATCACCAACAAATTCAACAACAACCTCAACAATGAAAAACACCAACAAATTCAACAAAAACCTCAACAATGAAAAACACCAAAAAATTCAACAACAACCTCAACATTGAAATACACCAACAAATTCAACAACAACCTCAACTTTCAAAAATACAAAAAGGTTCAACAAAATAAAAATTGATAACAACAACAAATTCAACAACAACCTCAATATTGAAAATCACCAACAAATTTAACAACAACCTCAGCAATGAAAAACACCAAACAATTCAACAACAACCTCAACATTCAAAAACACCAACAAATTCAACAACAACCTCAACAATGAAAAACACCAAAAAATTCATCAACAACCTCAACAATCAAAAACAGCAACAAATTCAACAAAAACCTCAACAATTAAAAACACCAAAAAATTCAACAACAACGTCAACTTTGAAAAATTCCAACAAATTCAACTGCAACCTCGACAATGAAAAACACCAACAAATTCAACAAAAACTTCAACAATGAAAAACACCAAAAAATTTCAAAACAACCTCAACATTCAAAACGACCAACAACTTCAACAGAAACCTCAACAATGAAAGACAACAAAAAATGCAACAACAGCCGCAACAATGAAAAACACCAACAAATTCAACAAAAACCTCAACAATGAAACACACCAAAAAATTCAACAACAACCTCAACAATGAGAAACAGCAACAAATTCAACAACAAACTCAACATTGAAAATCACCAACAAATTCAACAACAACCTCAACGTTGAAAAACACCAACAAATTCAAAAACCTCAACATGGAAAAACACCAACACATTCAACCACAACCTCAGCATTGAAAATCACCAACAAATTCAACAACAACATCAACAGTGAAAAACACCAACAAATTCAACAAATCCCACAACAATGAAATTAACCAAAATATTCATCAACAACCTCAACATTAAAATAGACCTACAAATTCAACAGATACCTCAACAATGAAAAACACCAACAAATTCAACAACAAACTCAGCTTTGAAAAACACAAACAAATTCAACAACCTCAACATTGAAAAACACCAACAAATTCAACAACAACCTCAACGTTCAAAAATACAAAAAGGTTCAACAAAATAAAAATTGATATCACCAACAAATTTAACAACAAACTCAACATTGAAAATCACCAAAAAATTCAACAACAACCTCAACATTGAAAAACTCCAACAATTTCAACAACAACCTCAACAATGAAAAACACCGAAAGATTCATCAACAACCTCAACATTCAAAAACACCAACAAATTCAACAAACACCTCAACAATGAAAAACACCAACAAATTCATCAACAACCTCAACATTCAAAAACACCAACAAATGTTACAGAAATCACAACAATGCGAAACACCAAAAAATTCAAAAACAACCTCAACATTCAAAATCACCAACAAATTCAACAAAAACCTCCACATTGAAAAACACCAAAAAATTCATGAACAACCTCAACATTGAAAAACACCAACAAATTCAACAAAAACCTCAACAATGAAATACACCAAAAAATTCAACAACAACCTCAACTTTGAAAAACACCAACAACTACAACAACCTCAAACATTGAAAAAGACCAACAAATTCAACTGCAACCTCAACTTTGAAAAATACAAAAAAGATCAAAAAAAAACATTGATAACACCAATAAATTCAACAACCTCAACATTGAAAATCACCAACAAATTCAACAACAACCTCAGCAATGAAAAACATCAAAAAATTCAACAACAACCTCAGCTTTGAAAAACACCAAAAAATTCAACAACCTCAACATTGAGAAACAGCAACAAATTCAACTGCAACCTCAACTTTGAACAATCCAAAAAGATTAAAAAGAAAACATTGAATACACCAATAAATTCAACAAAAACCTCAATATTGAAAATCAACAACAAATTCAACAACTTCCTCAACAATGAAAAACACCAACAAATTCAACAAAAACCTCAACAATGAAAAACACCAAAAAATTCAACAACAACCTCAATTTGAAAAACACCAACAGATTTAACAAACTCAACATTCAAATAAACCAACAAATTCAACAACAAACTCAACATTGAAAATCAACAACAAATTCAACAACAACCTCAACTTTGAAAGACACCAACAAAATCAAAAACCTCAACATGGAAAAACACCAACAAATACAACCATAACCTCAATATTGAAAATCACCAACAACAAATTCAACAACAACCTCAACAATGAAAAACACCAACAAATTCAACAAAAACCTCAACAATGAAAAACACCAAAAAATTCAACAACAACCTCAACTTTGAAAAACACCAACAAATTCAACAAACTCAACATTGCAAAACACCAACAATTTCAACTGCAACCTCAACTTTGAAAAATACAAAAAAGATTTTAAAAAACCATTGATAACACCAATAATTTCAACAACCTCAACTTTGAAAAACACCAACAAATTCAAGAACCACAACATGGAAAAACACCAACAAATTCAACCATAACCTCAACATTGAAAATCACCAACAAATTCAACAACAACCTCAGCAATGAAAATCATCAAAAAATTCAACAACAACCTCAACATTGAGAAACAGCAACAAATTCAACTGCAACCTCAACTTGGAAAAATACAAAAAGATTGAAAAAAAAACATTGAATACACCAATAAATTCAACAACAACCTCAATATTGAAAATCACCAAAAAATTCAACAACAACCTCAACTTTGAGAAACACCAACAAATTCAAAAACCTCAACATGGATAAACACCAACAAATTCAACTACAATCTCAATATTGAAAATCACCAACAAATTCAACAATAACCTCAACAATGAAAAACACCAACAAATTCAACAAAAACCTCAACAATGAAAAACACCAAAAAATTCAACAGCAACCTCAATTTGAAAAACACCAACAGATTTAAGAACCTCAACATTCAAATACACCAACAAATTCAACAACAAACTCAGCTTTGAAAAACACCAACAAATTCAACAACCTCATCATTGAAAAACACCATCAAATTCAACTACAACCTCAACTTTTAAAAATACAAAAAGGTTCAACAAAATAAAAATTGATAACACCAACAAATTCAACAACAATTCAATGTTTAAAATCATCAACAAATTTAACAACAACCTCAACAATTTAAAACGTCAAAATTTCAACAACAACAACCACAACAATGAAAAACACCAAACAATTCAACAACAACCTCAACATTCAAAAACACCAACAAATTCATCAACAACCTCAACAATGAAAAATATCAAAACTTCAACAACAACAACCTCAACAATGAAAAACACCAAACAATTCAACAACAATTTCAACATTCAAAAACACCAACAATTCAACAACAACCTCAACAATGAAAAACAGCAAAAAATACATCAACAACCTCAACATTCAAAAACACCAACAAATTCAACAAAAACCTCAACAATTAAAAACACCAAAAAATTCAACAACAACGTGAACTTTGAAAAATACCAACAAATTCAACAACAAACTCAACATTGAAAATCACCAAAAAATTCAACAACAAACTCAACATTGAAAAACTCCAACAATTTCAACAACAACCCAAACAATGAAAAAGACCAAAAAATTCAACAACAAACTCAACATTGAAAAACTCCAACAATTTCAACAACAACCTCAACAATGAAAAAGACCAAAAAATTCAACAACAAACTCAACATTGAAAATCACCAACAAATTCAACAACAAACTCAACTTTGAAAAAAATCATCAAATTCAAAAACCTCAACATTGAAAAGCACCAACAAATTCAACTACAAACTCAATATTGAAAATCACCAACAAATTCAACAGCAACCTCAACAATGAAAGACACCAACAAATTCAACAAAGTCCTCAACAATGACAAAAACCCAAAAATTCAACAACAACCCCAATTTGAAAAACACCAACAGATTTAACAACCTCAACATTCAAATACACCAACAAATTCAACAACAACCTCAACTTTGAAAAACACCAACAACTACAACAACCTCAAACATTGAAAAAGACCAACAAATTCAACTGCAACCTGAACTTTGAAAAATACAAAAAAGATCAAAAAAAATCATTGATAACACCAATAAATTCAACATCCTCAACATTGAAAATCACCAACAAATTCAACAACAACCTCAGCAATGAAAAACATCAAAAAATTCAACAACAACCTCAATTTGAAAAACACCAACAGATTTAACAAACTCAACATTCAAATACACCAACAAATTCAACAACAAACTCAACATTGAAAATCACCAACAAATTCAACAACAACCTCAACTTTGAAAGACACCAACAAAATCAAAAACCTCAACATGGAAAAACACCAACAAATTCAACCATAACCTCAATATTGAAAATCACCAACAAATTCAACAACAACCTCAACAATGAAAAACACCAACAAATTCAACAAAAACCTCAACAATGAAAAACACCAAAAAATTCAACAACAACCTCAACTTTGAAAAACACCAACAAATTCAACAACCTCAACATTGCAAAACACCAACAATTTCAACTGCATCCTCAACTTTGAAAAATACAAAAAAGATTTAAAAAAACCATTGATAACACCAAAAATTTCAACAACCTCAACTTTGAAAAACACCAACAAATTCAAGAACCACAACATGGAAAAACACCAACAAATTCAACCATAACCTCAACATTGAAAATCACCAACAAATTCAACAACAACCTCAGCAATGAAAAACATCAAAAAATTCAACAACAACCTCAACTTTGAAAAACACCAAAAAATTCAACAACCTCAACATTGAGAAACAGCAACAAATTCAACTGCAACCTCAACTTGGAATAATACAAAAAGATTGAAAAAAAAACATTGAATACACCAATAAATTCAACAACAACCTCAATATTGAAAATCACCAAAAAATTCAACAACAACCTCAACTTTGAGATACACCAACAAATTCAAAAACCTCAACATGGATAAACACCAACAAATTCAACTACAATCTCAATATTGAAAATCACCAACAAATTCAACAACAACCTCAACAATGAAAAACACCAACACATTCATCAAAAACCTCAACAATGAAAAACACCAAAAAATTCAACAGCAACCTCAATTTGAAAAACACCAACAGATTTAAGAACCTCAACATTCAAATACACCAACAAATTCAACAATAAACTCAGCTTTGAAAAACACCAACAAATTCAACAACCTCATCATTGAAAAACACCAACAAATTCAACTACAAACTCAGCTTTGAAAAACACCAACAAATTCAACAACATCAGCATTGAAAAACACCAACAAATTCAACTACAACCTCAACTTTTAAAAATACAAAAAGGTTCAACAAAATAAAAATTGATAACACCAACAAATTCAACAACAATTCAACGTTTAAAATCATCAACAAATTTAACAACAACCTCAACAATTTAAAACGTCAAAATTTCAACAACAACAACCACAACAATGAAAAACAGCAAAAAATTCAACAACAACCTCAACATTCAAAAACACCAACAAATTCAACAAAAACCTCAACAATTAAAAACAGCAAAAAATTCAACAACAACGTGAAGTTTGAAAAATACCAACAAATTCAACAACAAACTCAACATTGAAAATCACCAAAAAATTCAACAACAAACTCAACATTGAAAATCTCCAACAATTTCAAGAACAACCTAAACAATGAAAAAGACCAAAAAATTCAACAACAAACTCAACATTGAAAATCACCAACAAATTCAACAACAACCTCAACTTTGAAAAACATCATCAAATTCAAAAACCTCAACATGGAAAAACACCAACAAATTCAACTACAACCACAATATTGAAAATCACCAACAAATTCAACAGCAACCTCAACAATGAAAAACACCAACAAATTCAACAAAATCCTCAACAATGATAAACACCAAAAAATTCAACAACAACCCCAATTTGAAAAACACCAACAGATTTAACAACCTCAACATTCAAATACACCAACAAATTCAACAACAACCTCAATATTGAAAATCACCAACAAATTCAACAAAAACCTCAACAATGAAAAACACCACAAAATTCAACAGCAACCTCAACTTTGAAAAACACCAACAACTACAACAACCTCAAACATTGAAAAAGACCAACAAATTCAACTGCAACCTCAACATTGAAAAATACAAAAAAGATCAAAAAAAACCATTGATAACACCAATAAATTCAACAACCTCAACATTGAAAATCACCAACAAATTCAACAACAACCTCAGCAATGAAAAACATCAAAAAATTCAACAACAACCTCAACTTTGAAAAACACCAAAAAATTCAACAACCTCATCATTGAGAAACAGCAACAAATTCAACTGCAACCTCAACTTTGAACAATCCAAAAAGATTAAAAAGAAAACATTGAATACACCAATAAATTCAACAACAACCTCAATATTGAAAATCACCAACAAATTCAACAACTTCCTCAACAATGAAAAACACCAACAAATTCAACAAAAACCTCAACAATGAAAAACACCAAAAAATTCAACAACAACCTCAATTTGAAAAACACCAACAGATTTAACAAACTCAACATTCAAATACACCAACAAATTCAACAACAAACTCAACATTGAAAATCACCAACAAATTCAACAACAACCTCAACTTTGAAAGACACCAACAAATTCAAAAATCTCAACATGGAAAAACACCAACAAATTCAACCATAACCTCAATATTGAAAATCACCAACAAATTCAACAACAACCTCAACAATGAAAAACACCAACAAATTCAACAAAAACCTCAACAATGAAAAACACCAACAAATTCAACAACAAACTCAGCTATGAAAAACACAAACAAATTCAACAACCTCAACATTGAAAAACACCAACAAATTCAACAACAACCTCAGCTTTCAAAAATACAAAAAGTTCAACAAAATAAAAATTGATAACAACAACAAATTCAACAACAACCTCAATATTGAAAATCACCAACAAATTTAACAACAACTTCAACAATGAAAAACACCAAACAATTCAACAACAACCTCAACATTCAAAAACACCAACAAATTCAACAACAACCTCAACAATGAATAACACCAAAAAATTCATCAACAACCTCAACATTCAAAAACAGCAACAAATTCAACATAAACCTCAACAATTAAAAACACCAAAAAATTCAACAACAACGTCAGCTTTGAAAAATACCAACAAATTCAACAACCTCGACAATGAAAAACACCAACAAATTCAACAAAAACCTCAACAATGAAAAACACCAAAAAATTTCATCAACAACCTCAACATTCAAAACGACCAACAACTTCAACAGAAACCTCAACAATGAAAAACAACAAAAAATTCAACAACAGCCGCAACAATGAAAAACACCAAAAAATTCATCAACAACCTCAACATTCAAAAACAGCAACAAATTCAACAAAAACCTCAACAATTAAAAACACCAAAAAATTCAACAACAACGTCAACTTTGAAAAATACCAACAAATTCTACAACCTCGACAATGAAAAACACCAACAAATTCAACAAAAACCTCAACAATGAAGAGCACCAAAAAATTTCATCAACAACCTCAACATTCAAAACGACCAACAACTTCAACAGAAACCTCAACAATGAAAAACAACAATAAATTCAACAACAGCCGCAACAATGAAAAACACCAACAAATTCAACAAAAACCTCAACAATGAAACACACCAAAAAATTCAACAACAACCTCAACAATTAGAAACAGCAACAAATTCAACAACAAACTCAACATTAAAAATCACCAACAAATTCAACAACAATCTCAACGTTGAAAAACACCAACAAATTCAAAAACCTCAACATGGAAAAACACCAACACATTCAACCACAACCTCAGCATTGAAAATCACCAACAAATTCACCAACAACATCAACAGTGAAAAACAACAACAAATTCAACAAAAACCTCAACAATGAAATTAACCAAAATATTCATCAACGACCTCAACATTCAAATAGACCTACAAATTCAACAGATACCTCAACAATGAAAAACACCAACAAATTCAACAACAAACTCAGCTTTGAAAAAAACAAACAAATTCAACAACCTCAAAATTGAAAAACAGAAACAAATTCAACAACAACCTCAACTTTCAAAAATACAAAAAGGTTCAACAAAATAAAAATTGATAACAACAACAAATTCAACAACAACCTCAATATTGAAAATCACTAACAAATTTAACAACAACCTCAACAATGAAAAACACCAAACAATTCAACAACAACCTCAACATTCAAAAACACCAACAAATTCAACAACAACCTCAACAATGAAAAACACCAAAAAATTCATCAACAACCTCAACATTCAAAAACACCAACAAATTCAACAAAAACTTCAACAATTAAAAACACCAAAAAATTCAACAACAACGTCAACTTTGAAAAATACCAACAAATTCAACAACCTCAACAATGAAAAACACCAACAAATTCAACAACAAACTCAACATTGAAAATCACCAAAAAATTCAACAACAACCTCAACATTGAAAAACTCCAACAATTTCAACAACAACCTCAACAATGAAAAACACCAAAAAATTCAACAACTAACTCAACATTGAAAATCACCAACAAGTTCAACAACAAATTCAACTTTGAAAAACACCAACAAATTCAAAAACCTCAACATGGAAAAACACCAACAAATTCAACCACAACCTCAACATTGAAAATCACCAACAAATTCAACAACAACCTCAACAATGAAAAACACCAAAAAATTCAACAACAACCTCAACTTTGAAAAACACCAACAAATTCAACAACCTCGACATTGCAAAACACCAACAATTTCAACTGCAACCTCAACTTTGAAAAATACAAAAAAGATTTTAAAAACCCATTGATAACCCCAGTAATTTCAACAACCACAACTTTGAAAAACACCAACAAATTCAAGAACCTCAACATGGAAAAACACCAACCAATTCAACCATAACCTCAATATTTAAAATCAACAACAAATTCAACAACAACCTCAACATTGAAAAACACCAACAAATTCAACAAAAACCTCAACAATGAAAAACACCAACATATTCAACAACAAACTCAGCTTTGAAAAACACAAACAAATTCAACAACCTCAACATTGAAAAACACCAACAAATTCAACAACAAACTCAGCTTTGAAAAACACAAACAAAATCAACAACCTCAACATTCATAAACACCAACAAATTCAACAACAACCTCAACAATGAAAAACACCAAAAAATTCATCAACAACCTCAACATTCAAAAACACCAACAAATTCAACAAAAACCTCAACAATGAAAAACACCAAAAAATTTCATCAACAACCTCAACATTCAAAACGACCAACAACTTGAACAGAAACCTCAACAATGAAAAACAACAAAAAATTCAACAATAGCCGCAACAATGAAAAACACCAACAAATTCAACAAAAACCTCAACAATGAAACACACCAAAAAATTCAACAACAACCTCAACAATGAGAAACAGCAACAAATTCAACAACAAACTCAACATTGAAAATCACCAACAAATTCAACAACAACCTCAACGTTGAAAAACACCAACAAATTCAAAAACCTCAACATGGAAAAACACCAACACATTCAACCACAACCTCACCATTGAAAATCACCAACAAATTCAACAACAACATCAACAGTGAAAAACACCAACAAATTCAACAAATCCCACAACAATGAAATTAACCAAAATATTCATCAACAACCTCAACATTAAAATAGACCTACTAATTCAACAGATACCTCAACAATGAAAAACACCAACAAATTCAACAACAAACTCAGCTTTGAAAAACACAAACAAATTCAACAACCTCAACATTGAAAAACACCAACAAATTCAACAACAACCTCAACGTTCAAAAATACAAAAAGGTTCAACAAAATAAAAATTGATAACAACAACAAATTCAACAACAACCTCAATATTGAAAATCACCAACAAATTTAACAACAACCTCAACAATGAAAAACACCAAACAATTCAACAACAACCTCAACATTCAAAAACACCAACAAATTCAACAACAACTTTAACAATGAAAAACACCAAAAAATTCATCAACAACCTCAACATTCAAAAACACCAACAAATTCAACAAAAACCTCAACAATTAAAAACACCAAAAAATTCAACAACAACGTCAACTTTGAACAATACCAACAAATTCAACAACTTCAACAATGAAAAACACCTACAAATTCAACAACAAACTCAACATTGAAAATCACCAAAAAATTCAACAACAACCTCAACATTGAAAAACTCCAGCAATTTCAACAACAACCTCAACAATGAAAAACACCAAAAAATTCAACAACAAACTCAACATTGAAAATCACCAACAAATTCAACAACAACATCAACGTTGAAAAACACCAACAAATTCAAAAACCTCAACATGGAAAAACACCAACAAATTCAATCACAACCTCAACATTGAAAATCACCAACAAATTCAACAACAACCTCAACAATGAAAAACACCAACAAATTGAACAAAACCTCATCAAGGAAAAACACCGAAAGATTCATCAACAACCTCAACTTTCAATAATACCAACAAATTCAACAGAAACCACAACAATGAAAAACACCTAAAAATTCAACAACAACCTCAACATTGAAAGTCACCAACAATTTCTACAAAAACCTCAACAATGAAAAACACGAAAAAATTCATCAACAACTTCAACATTCAATAACACCATCAAATGTTACAGAAATCACAACAATGCGAAACACCAAAAAATTCAAAAACAACCTCAACATTCAAAATCACCAACAAATTCAACAAAAACCTCAACAATGAAAAACGCCAAAAAATTCATGAACAACCTCAACATTGAAAAACACCAACAAATTCAACAACAACCTCAACTTTGAAAAACACCAACAACTATAACAACCTCAAACATTGAAAAAGACCAACAAATTCAACTGCAACCTCAACTTTGAAAAATACAAAAAAGATCAATAAAAAACATTGATAACACCAATAAATTCAACAACCTCAACATTGAAAATCACCAACAAATTCAACAACAAACTCAACATTGAAAAACTCCAACAATTTCAAGAACAACCTAAACAATGAAAAAGACCAAAAAATTCAACAACAAACTCAACA
Organism: Cetorhinus maximus; assembly: GCF_964194155.1. Taxonomy (NCBI): domain Eukaryota; kingdom Metazoa; phylum Chordata; class Chondrichthyes; order Lamniformes; family Cetorhinidae; genus Cetorhinus; species Cetorhinus maximus. The sequence goes on along the minus strand of NW_027596439.1, from coordinate 232,553 downwards.
TTGAAAATCACCAACAAATTCAACAACAACCTTAACTTTGAAAAACATCATCAAATTCAAAAACCTCAACATTGAAAACACCAACAAATTCAACTACAACCTCAATATTGAAAATCACCAACAAATTCAACAGCAACCTCAACAATGAAAAACACCAACAAATTCAACAAAATCCTCAACAATGATAAACACCAAAAAATTCAACAACAACCCCAATTTGAAAAACACCAACAGATTTAACAACCTCAACATTCAAATACACCAACAAATTCAACAACAACCTCAACTTTTAAAAATACATAAAGGTTCAACAAAATAAAAATTGATAATACCAACAAATTCAACAACAACCTCAATATTGAAAATCCCCAACAAATTCAACAAAAACCTCAACAATGAAAAACATCACAAAATTCAACAACAACCTCAACTTTGAAAAACACCAACAACTACAACAACCTCAAACATTGAAAAAGACCAACAAATTCAACTGCAACCTCAAATTTGAAAAATACAAAAAAGATAAAAAAAAACATTGATAACACCAATAAATTCAACAACCTCAACATTGAAAATCACCAACAAATTCAACAACAACCTCAGCAATGAAAAACATCAAAAAATTCAACAACAACCTCAACTTTGAAAAACACCAAAAAATTCAACAACCTCAACATTGAGAAACAGCAACAAATTCAACTGCAACCTCAACTTTGAACAATCCAAAAAGATTAAAAAGAAAACATTGAATACACCAATAAATTCAACAACAAACTCATTATTGAAAATCACCAACAAATTCAACAACTTCCTGAACAATGAAAAACACCAACAAATTCAACAAAAACCTCAACATTGAAAAACACCAAAAAATTCAACAACAACCTCAATTTGAAAAACACCAACAGATTTAACAAACTCAACATTCAAATACACCAACAAATTGAACAGCAAACTCAACATTGAAAATCACCAACAAATTCAACAACAACCTCAACATTGAAAATCACCAACAAATTCAAAAACCTCAACATGGAAAAACACCAACAAATTCAACCACAACCTCAATATTGAAAATCACCAACAAATTCAACAAAAACCTCAACAATGAAAAACACCAAAAAATTCAGCAACAACCTCAACTTTGAAAAACACCAACATATTCAACAACCTCAACATTGCAAAACACCAACAATTTCAACTGCAACCTCAACTTTGAAAAATACAAAAAGATTTAAAAAAACCATTGATAACACCAATAATTTCAACAACCACAACTTTGAAAAACACCAATAAATTCAAGAACCTCAACATGGAAAAACACCAACAAATTCAACCATAACCTCAATATTGAAAATCACCAACAAATTCAACAACAACCTCAACAATGAAAAACACCAACAAATTCAACAAAAACCTCAACAATGAAAAACACCAAAAAATTCAACAACAACCTCAACATTGAAATACACCAACAAATTCAACAACAACCTCAACTTTCAAAAATACAAAAAGGTTCAACAAAATAAAAATTGATAACAACAACAAATTCAACAACAACCTCAATATTGAAAATCACCAACAAATTTAACAACAACCTCAGCAATGAAAAACACCAAACAATTCAACAACAACCTCAACATTCAAAAACACCAACAAATTCAACAACAACCTCAACAATGAAAAACACCAAAAAATTCATCAACAACCTCAACAATCAAAAACAGCAACAAATTCAACAAAAACCTCAACAATTAAAAACACCAAAAAATTCAACAACAACGTCAACTTTGAAAAATTCCAACAAATTCAACTGCAACCTCGACAATGAAAAACACCAACAAATTCAACAAAAACTTCAACAATGAAAAACACCAAAAAATTTCAAAACAACCTCAACATTCAAAACGACCAACAACTTCAACAGAAACCTCAACAATGAAAGACAACAAAAAATGCAACAACAGCCGCAACAATGAAAAACACCAACAAATTCAACAAAAACCTCGACAATGAAACACACCAAAAAATTCAACAACAACCTCAACAATGAGAAACAGCAACAAATTCAACAACAAACTCAACATTGAAAATCACCAACAAATTCAACAACAACCTCAACGTTGAAAAACACCAACAAATTCAAAAACCTCAACATGGAAAAACACCAACACATTCAACCACAACCTCAGCATTGAAAATCACCAACAAATTCAACAACAACATCAACAGTGAAAAACACCAACAAATTCAACAAAAACCTCAACAATGAAATTAACCAAAATATTCATCAACAACCTCAACATTAAAATAGACCTACAAATTCAACAGATACCACAACAATGAAAAACACCAACAAATTCAACAACAAACTCAGCTTTGAAAAACACAAACAAATTCAACAACCTCAACATTGAAAAACACCAACAAATTCAACAACAACCTCAACATTCAAAAATACAAAAAGATTCAACAAAATAAAAATTGATAACAACAACAAATTCAACAACAACCTCAATATTGAAAATCATCAACAAATTTAACAACAACCTCAACAATGAAAAACACCAAACAATTGAAAAACAAACTCAACATTCAAAAACACCAACAAATTCAACAACAACCTCAACAATGAAAAACACCAAACAATTCATCAACAACATCAACATTCAAAAACAGCAACAAATTCAACAAAAACCTCAACAATTAAAAACACCAAAAAATTCAACAACAACGTCAACTTTGAAAAATACCAACAAATTCAACAACCTCAACAATGAAAAACACCAACAAATTCAACAACAAACTCAACATTGAAAATCACCAAAAAATTCAGCAACAACCTCAACATTGAAAAACTCCAACAATTTCAACAACAACCTCAACAATGAAAAACACCGAAAGATTCATCAACAACCTCAACATTCAAAAACACCAACAAATTCAACAGAAACCACAACAATGAAAAACACCTAAAAATTCAACAACAACCTCAACATTGAAAGTCACCAACAATTTCTACAAAAACATCAACAATGAAAAACACGAAAAAATTCATCAACAACTTCAGCATTCAAAAACACCAACAAATTCAACAAACACCTCAACAATGAAAAACACCAACAAATTCATCAACAACCTCAACATTCAAAAACACCAACAAATGTTACAGAAATCACAACAATGCGAAACACCAAAAAATTCAAAAACAACCTCAACATTCAAAATCACCAACAAATTCAACAAACACCTCGACAATGAAAAACACCAAAAAATTCATGAACAACCTCAACATTGAAAAACACCAACAAATTCAACAAAAACCTCAACAATGAAAAACACCACAAAATTCAACAACAACCTCAACTTTGAAAAACACCAACAAATTCAACAACCTCAACATTGCAAAACACCAACAATTTCAACTGCAACCTCAACTTTGAAAAATACAAAAAAGATTTAAATAAAACCATTGATATCACCAATAATTTCAACAACATCAACTTTGAAAAACACCAACAAATTCAACCACAACCTCAACATTGAAAATCACCAACAAAGTCAACAACAACCTCAACAATGAAAAACACCAACAAATTCAACAAAAACCTCAACAATGAAAAACACCAACAAATTCAACAACAAACTCAGCTTTGAAAATCACAAACAAATTCAACAACCTCAACATTGAAAAACACCAACAAATTCAACAACAACCTCAACTTTCAAAAATACAAAAAGGTTCAACAAAATAAAAATTGATAACAACAACAAATTCAACAACAACCTCAATATTGAAAATCACCAACAAATTTAACAACAACCTCAACAATGAAAACCATCAAACAATTCAACAACAACCTCAACATTCAAAAACACCAACAAATTCAACAACAACCTCAACAATGAAAAACAACAAAAAATTCAACAACAACCTCAACATTGAAAATCACCAACAAATTCAACAAAAACCTCAACAATGAAAATCACCAAAAAATTCAACAACAACCTCAACTTTGAAAAACACCAACAAATTCAACAACCTCAACATTGCAAAACACCAACAATTTCAACTGCAACCTCAACTTTGAAAAATACAAAAAAGATTTTAAAAAAACCATTGATAACACCAATAATTTCAACAACATCAACTTTGAAAAACACCAACAAATTCAACCACAACCTCAACATTGAAAATCACCAACAAAGTCAACAACAACCTCAACAATGAAAAACACCAACAAATTCAACAAAAACCTCAACAATGAAAAACACCAACAAATTCAACAACAAACTAAGCTTTGAAAAACACAAACAAATTCAACAACCTCAACATTGAAAAACGCCAACAAATTCAACAACAACCTCAACTTTCAAAAATACAAAAAGGTTCAACAAAATAAAAATTCATAACAGCAACAAATTCAACAACAACCTCAATATTGAAAATCACCAACAAATTTAACAACAACCTCAACAATGAAAAACACCAAACAATTCAACAACAGTCTCAACATTCAAAAACACCAACAAATTCAACAACAACCTCAGCAATGAAAAACACCAAAAAATTCATCAACAACCTCAACATTCAAAAACACCAACAAATTCAACAAAAACCTCAACAATTAAAAACACCAAAAAATTCAACAACAACGTCAACTTTGAAAAATACCAATAAATTCAACAACCTCAACAATGAAAAACACCAACAAATTCAACAACAAACTCAACATTGAAAATCACCAACAAATTCAACAACAACATCAACTTTGAAAAACACCAACAAATTCAAAAACCTCAACATGGAAAAACACCAACAAATTCAACCACAACCTCAACATTTAAAATCACCAACAAATTGAACAACAACCTCAACAATAAAAAACACCAACAAATTCAACAACAACCTCAACAAGGAATAAACACCGAAAGATTCATCAACAACCTCAACATTCAAAAACACCAACAAATTCAACAGAAACCACAACAATGAAAAACACCTAAAAATTCAACAACAACATCAACATTGAAAGTCACCAACAAATTCAACTAAAACCTCAACAATGAAAAGCACCAAATAATGCATCAACAACCTCAACATTCAAAAACAACAAAAAATTCAACAAAAACCTCAACAATGAAAAACACCGAAAGATTCAACAACAGCCTCAACTTTGAAAAACACCAACAACTTCAACAACCTCAACATTGAAAAACACCAACAAATTCAACTGCAAGCTCATCTTTGAAAAATACAAAAATGATCAAAAAAAACCATTCATAACACCAATGAATTCAACAACCTCAACATTGAAAATCACCAATAACTTCAACAAAAACCTCAACAATGAAAAACACCAACAAATTCAACAAAAACCTCAACAATGAAAAACACCGAAAGATTCATCAACAACCCCAACATTCAAAAAAACCAACAAGCTCAACAGCAACATCAACAATGAAAAACACCTAAAAATTCAACAACAACTACAACATTGAAAATCACCAACAAATTCAACAACAACCTCAACAATGAAAAACACCAAATAATGCATCATCAACCTCAACAGTCAAAAACAACAAAAAATTCAACAAAAACCTCAACAATGAAAAACACCGAAAAATTCAACAACAACCTCAACTTTCAACAACACCAACAACTTCAACAACCTCAACATTGAAAAACACCAACAATTTCAATTGCAACCTCAACTTTGAAACATAGAAAAATGATCAAAACAAACCATTGATAACACCAATGAATTCAACAACCTCAAAATTTAAAATCAACAACCAATTCAACTACAACCTCAGCAATGAAAAACATCAAAAAATGCAACAACAACATCAACATTGAAAATTACCTACAAATTCAACAACAACCTCAACTTTGAAAAACACCAACAAATTCAAAAACCTCAACCTGGAAAAACAACAACAAATTGAACCAGAACCTCAATATTGAAAATCACCAACAAATTCAACAACAACCTCAACAATGAAAAACACAAACAATTTCAACAAAAACCTCTACAATGAAAAACACCAAAAAATTCATCAACAACCTCAACATTCAAAAACGCTAACAAATTCAACAAAAACCTCAACAATGAAAAACAACAAAAAATTCAACAACAACCTCAACATTGAAAATCACCAACAAATTCAACAAAAACCTCAACAATGAAAAACACCAAAAAATTCAACAACAACCTCAACTTTGAAAAACACCAACAAATTCAACAACCTCAACATTGCAAAACACCAACAATTTCAACTGCAACCTCAACTTTGAAAAATACAAAAAAGATTTAAAAAAAACCATTGATATCACCAATAATTTCAACAACATCAACTTTGAAAAACACCAACAAATTCAACCACAACCTCAACATTGAAAATCACCTACAAAGTCAACAACAACCTCAACAATGAAAAACACCATCAAATTCAACAAAAACCTCAACAATGAAAAACACCAACAAATTCAACAACAAACTCAGCTTTGAAAAACACAAACAAATTCAACAACCTCAACATTGAAAAACACCAACAAATTCAACAACAACCTCAACTATCAAAAATACAAAAAGGTTCAACAAAATAAAAATTGATAACAACAACAAATTCAACAACAACCTCAATATTGAAAATCACCAACAAATTTAACAACAACCTCAACAATGAAAACCATCAAACAATTCAACAACAACCTCAACATTCAAAAACACCAACAAATTCAACAACAACCTCAACAATGAAAAACAACAAAAAATTCAACAACAACCTCAACATTGAAAATCACCAACAAATTCAACAAAAACCTCAACAATGATAATCACCAAAAAATTCAACAACAACCTCAACTTTGAAAAACACCAACAAATTCAACAACCTCAACATTTCAAAACACCAACAATTTCAACTGCAACCTCAACTTTGAAAAATACAAAAAAGATTTTAAAAAAACCATTGATAACACCAATAATTTCAACAACATCAACTTTGAAAAACACCAACAAATTCAACCACAACCTCAACATTGAAAATCACCAACAAAGTCAACAACAACCTCAACAATGAAAAACACCAACAAATTCAACAAAAACCTCAACAATGAAAAACACCAACAAATTCAACAACAAACTCAACATTGAAAATCACCAACAAATTCAACAACAGCATCAACTTTGAAAAACACCAACAAATTCAAAAACCTTCATCATGGGAAAACACCAACAAATTCAACCACAACCTCAACATTGAAAATCACCAACAAATTCAACAACAACCTCAACAATGAAAAACACCAACAAATTGAACAGAAACCACAACAATGAAAATCACCTAAAAATTCAACAACAACCTCAACATTGAAAGTCACCAACAATTTCAACAAAAACCTCAAAAATGAAAAACACGTAAAAATTCATCAACAACTTCAACATTCAAAAACACCAACAAATTCAACAAACACCTCAACAATGAAAAACACCAACATATTCATCAACAACCTCAACATTCAAAAACACCAACAAATGTTACAGAAATCACAACAATGCGAAACACCAAAAAATTCATTAACAACCTCAACATTCAAAATCACCAACAAATTCAACAAAAACCTCAACAATGAAAAACATCAAAAAATTCATGAAGATATTCATCATTGAAAAGCACCAACAAATTCCACAACAACCTCAGCAATGAAAAACATCAAATAATTCAACAACAACCTCAACTTTGAAAAACACCAAAAAATTCAACAACCTCAACATTGAGAAACAGCAACAAATTCAACTGCAACCTTAACTTTGAACAATCCAAAAAGATTAAAAAGAAAACATTGAATACACCAATAAATTCAACAACAACCTCAATATTGAAAATCACCAACAAATTCAACAAAAACCTCAACAATGAAAAACACCAAAAAATTCAACAACAACCTCAATTTGAAAAACACCAACAGATTTAACAAACTCAACATTCAAATACACCAACAAATTCAACAACAAACTCAACATTGAAAATCACCAACAAATTCAACAACAACATCAACTTTGAAAGACACCAACAAATTCAAAAACCTCAACATGGAAAAACACCAACAAATTCAACCATAACCTCAATATTGAAAATCACCAACAAATTCAACAACAACCTCAACAATGAAAAACACCAAATAATGCATCATCAACCTCAACAGTCAAAAACAACAAAAAATTCAACAAAAACCTCAACAATGAAAAACACCGAAAAATTCAACAACAACCTCAACTTTCAACAACACCAACAACTTCAACAACCTCAACATTGAAAAACACCAACAATTTCAATTGCAACCTCAACTTTGAAACATAGAAAAATGATCAAAACAAACCATTGATAAAACCAATGAATTCAACAACCTCAAAATTTAAAATCAACAACCAATTCAACTACAACCTCAGCAATGAAAAACATCAAAAAATGCAACAACAACCTCAACATTGAAAATTACCTACAAATTCAACAACAACCTCAACTTTGAAAAACACCAACAAATTCAAAAACCTCAACCTGGAAAAACAACAAAAAATTGAACCAGAACCTCAATATTGAAAATCACCAACAAATTCAACAACAACCTCAACAATGAAAAACACAAACAATTTCAACAAAAACCTCTACAATGAAAAACACCAAAAAATTCATCTACAACCTCAACATTCAAAAACGCTAACAAATTCAACAAAAACCTCAACAATGAAAAACAACAAAAAATTCAACAACAACCTCAACATTGAAAATCACCAACAAATTCAACAAAAACCTCAACAATGAAAAACACCAAAAAATTCAACAACAATCTCAACTTTGAAAAACACCAACAAATTCAACAACCTCAACATTGCAAAACACCAACAATTTCAACTGCAACCTCAACTTTGAAAAATACAAAAAAGATTTAAAAAAAACCATTGATATCACCAATAATTTCAACAACATCAACTTTGAAAAACACCAACAAATTCAACCACAACCTCAACATTGAAAATCACCAACAAAGTCAACAACAACCTCAACAATGAAAAACACCATCAAATTCAACAAAAACCTCAACAATGAAAAACACCAACAAATTCAACAACAAACTCAGCTTTGAAAAACACAAACAAATTCAACAACCTCAACATTGAAAAACACCAACAAATTCAACAACAACCTCAACTATCAAAAATACAAAAAGGTTCAACAAAATAAAAATTGATAACAACAACAAATTCAACAACAACCTCAATATTGAAAATCACCAACAAATTTAACAACAACCTCAACAATGAAAACCATCAAACAATTCAACAACAACCTCAACATTCAAAAACACCAACAAATTCAACAACAACCTCAACAATGAAAAACAACAAAAAATTCAACAACAACCTCAACATTGAAAATCACCAACAAATTCAACAAAAACCTCAACAATGAAAATCACCAAAAAATTCAACAACAACCTCAACTTTGAAAAACACCAACAAATTCAACAACCTCAACATTGCAAAACACCAACAATTTCAACTGCAACCTCAACTTTGAAAAATACAAAAAAGATTTTAAAAAAACCATTGATAACACCAATAATTTCAACAACATCAACTTTGAAAAACACCAACAAATTCAACCACAACCTCAACATTGAAAATCACCAACAAACTCAACAACAACCTCAACAATGAAAAACACCAACAAATTCAACAAAAACCTCAACAATGAAAAACACCAACAAATTCAACAACAAACTAAGCTTTGAAAAACACAAACAAATTCAACAACCTCAACATTGAAAAACGCCAACAAATTCAACAACAACCTCAACTTTCAAAAATACAAAAAGGTTCAACAAAATAAAAATTCATAACAGCAACAAATTCAACAACAACCTCAATATTGAAAATCGCCAACAAATTTAACAACAACCTCAACAATGAAAAACACCAAACAATTCAACAACAGCCTCAACATTCAAAAACACCAACAAATTCAACAACAACCTCAACAATGAAAAACACCAAAAAATTCATCAACAACCTCAACATTCAAAAACAGCAACAAATTCAACAAAAACCTCAACAATTAAAAACACCAAAAAATTCAACAACAACGTCAACTTTGAAAAATACCAATAAATTCAACAACCTCAACAATGAAAAACACCAACAAATTCAACAACATACTCAACATTGAAAATCACCAAAAAATTCAACAACAACCTCAACATTGAAAAACTCCAACAATTTCAACAACAACCTCAACAATGAAAAACACCAAAAAATTCAACAACAAACTCAACATTGAAAATCACCAACAAATTCAACAACAGCATCAACTTTGAAAAACACCAAAAAATTCAAAAACCTTCATCATGGGAAAACACCAACAAATTCAACCACAACCTCAACATTGAAAATCACCAACAAATTCAACAACAACCTCAACAATGAAAAACACCAACAAATTGAACAGAAACCACAACAATGAAAATCACCTAAAAATTCAACAACAACCTCAACATTGAAAGTCACCAACAATTTCAACAAAAACCTCAAAAATGAAAAACACGTAAAAATTCATCAACAACTTCAACATTCAAAAACACCAACAAATTCAACAAACACCTCAACAATGAAAAACACCAACATATTCATCAACAACCTCAACATTCAAAAAGACCAACAAATGTTACAGAAATCACAACAATGCGAAACACCAAAAAATTCATTAACAACCTCAACATTCAAAATCACCAACAAATTCAACAAAAACCTCAACAATGAAAAACATCAAAAAATTCATGAAGAAATTCATCATTGAAAAGCACCAACAAATTCCACAACAACCTCAGCAATGAAAAACATCAAAAAATTCAACGACAACCTCAACTTTGAAAAACACCAAAAAATTCAACAACATCAACATTGAGAAACAGCAACAAATTCAACTGCAACCTTAACTTTGAACAATCCAAAAAGATTAAAAAGAAAACATTGAATACACCAATAAATTCAACAACAACCTCAATATTGAAAATCACCAACAAATTCAACAAAAACCTCAACAATGAAAAACACCAAAAAATTCAACAACATCCTCAATTTGAAAAACACCAACAGATTTAACAAACTCAACATTCAAATACACCAACAAATTCAACAACAATCTCAACATTGAAAATCACCAACAAATTCAACAACAACATCAACTTTGAAAGACACCAACAAATTCAAAAACCTCAACATGGAAAAACACCAACAAATTCAACCATAACCTCAATATTGAAAATCACCAACAAATTCAACAACAACCTCAACAATGAATAACACCAACAAATTCAACAAAAACCTCAACAATGAAAAACACCAAAAAATTCAAAAACCTCAACATTGCAAAACACCAACAATTTCAACTGCAACCTCAACTTTGAAAAATACAAAAAAAATTTAAAAGAACCATTGATATCACCAATAATTTCAACAACATCAACTTTGAAAAACACCAACAAATTCAACCACAACCTCAACATTGAAAATCACCAACAAAGTCAACAACAACCTCAACAATGAAAAACACCATCAAATTCAACAAAAACCTCAACAATGAAAAACACCAACAAATTCAACAACAAACTCAGCTTTGAAAAACACAAACAAATTCAACAACCTCAACATTGAAAAACAGCAACAAATTCAACAACAACCTCAACATTCAAAAATACAAAAAGGTTCAACAAAATAAAAATTGATAACAACAACAAATTCAACAACAACCTCAATATTGAAAATCACCAACAAATTTAACAACAACCTCAACAATGAAAAACACCAAACAATTCAACAACAACCTCAACATTCAAAAGCACCAACATATTCAACAACAACCTCGACAATTAAAAACACCAAAAAATACAACAACAACGTCAACTTTGAAAAATGCCAACAAATTCAACAACCTCAACAATGAAAAACACCAACAAATTCAACAACAAACTCAACATTGAAAATCACCAAAAAATTCAACAACAACCTCAACACTGAAAAACTCCAACAATTTCAACAACAACCTCAACAATGAAAAACACCAAAAAATTCAACAAAAACCTCAACAATGAAAAACACCAAAAAATTCAAAAACCTCAACATTGCAAAACACCAACAATTTCAACTGCAACCTCAACTTTGAAAAATACAAAAAAAATTTAAAAGAACCATTGATATCACCAATAATTTCAACAACATCAACTTTGAAAAACACCAACAAATTCAACCACAACCTCAACATTGAAAATCACCAACAAAGTCAACAACAACCTCAACAATGAAAAACACCATCAAATTCTACAAAAACCTCAACAATGAAAAACACCAACAAATTCAACAACAAACTCAGCTTTGAAAAACACAAACAAATTCAACAACCTCAACATTGAAAAACACCAACAAATTCAACAACAACCTCAACTTTCAAAAATACAAAAAGGTTCAACAAAATAAAAATTGATAACAACAACAAATTCAACAACAACCTCAATATTGAAAATCACCAACAAATTTAACAACAACCTCAACAATGAAAAACACCAAACAATTCAACAACAACCTCAACATTCAAAAGCACCAACATATTCAACAACAACCTCAACAATTAAAAACACCAAAAAATTCAACAACAACGTCAACTTTGAAAAATGCCAACAAATTCAACAACCTCAACAATGAAAATCACCAACAAATTCAACAACAAACTCAACATTGAAAATCACCAAAAAATTCAACAACAACCTCAACACTGAAAAACTCCAACAATTTCAACAACAACCTCAACAATGAAAAACACCAAAAAATTCAACAACAAACTCAACATTGAAAATCACCAACAAATTGAACAACAACATCAACTTTGAAAAACACCAACAACTTCAACAACCTCAACATTGAAAAACACTAAAAAATTCAACTGCAACCTCAACTTTGAAAATTAGAAAAATGATCAAAAAAAACCATTGATAACACCAATGAATTCAACAACCTCAGCATTCAAAATCACCAACAAATTCAGCAACAACCTCAGCAATGAAAAACATCAAAAAATGCAACAACAACCTCAACATTGAAAATCACCAACAAATTCAACAACAACCTCAACTTTGAAAAACACCAACAAATTCAAAAACCTCAACATGGAAAAACAGCAACAAATTGAAACAGAACCTCATTATTGAAAATCACCAACAAATTCAACAACAACCTCAACAATGAAATACACAAACAATTTCAACAAAAACCTCAACAATGAAAAACATCAAAAAATTCATCAACAACCTCAACATTCAAAAACGCCAACAAAATCAACAAAAACCTCAACAATGAAAAACAACAAAAAATTCAACAACAACCTCAACATTGAAAATCACCAACAAATTCAACATAAACCTCAACAATGAAAAACACCAACAAATTCAACCACAACCTCAACATTGAAAATCACCAACAAATCAACAACAACCTCAACAATGAAAAACACCAACAAATTGAACAAAAACCTCAACAAGGAAAAACACCGAAAGATTCATCAACAACCTCAACAATCAAAAACACCAACAAATTCAACAGAAACCACAACAATGAAAAACACCTAAAAATTCAACAACAACCTCAACATTGAAAGTCACCAACAAATTCAACAAAAACCTCAACAATGAAAAGCACCAAATAATGCGTCAACAACCTCAACATTCAAAAACACCAAAAAATTCAACAACAACCTCAACAATGAAAAACACCGAAAAATTCAACAACAACCTCAACTTTGAAAAACACCAGCAACTTCAACAACCTCAACATTGAAAAACACCAACAAATTCAACTGCAAGCTCAACTTTGAAAAATACAAAAATGATCAAAAAAAACCATTGATAACACCAATGAATTCAACAACCTCAACATTGAAAATCACCAACAAATTCAACAACAACCTCAACAATGAAAAACACCAACAAATTCAACAAACACCTCAACAATGAAAAACACCGAAAAATTCATCAACAACCTCAACATTCAAAAAAACCAACAAGCTCAACAGCAACCTCAACAATGAAAAACACCTAAAAATTCAACAACAACCACAACATTGAAAATCACCAACAAATTCAACAACAACCTCAACAATGAAAAACACCAAATAATGCATCATCAACCTCAACAGTCAAAAACAACAAAAAATTCAACAACAACCTCAACAATGAAAAACACCAGCAAATTCAACAAAAACCACAACAATGAAAAACACCAACAAATTCAACAACAAACTCAGCTTTGAAAAACACAAACAAATTCAACAACCTCAACATTGAAAAACACCAACAAATTCAACAACAACCTCAACTTTCAAAAATACAAAAAGGTTCAACAAAATAAAAATTGATAACAACAACAAATTCAACAACAACCTCAATATTGAAAATCACCAACAAATTTAACAACAACCTCAACAATGAAAAACACCAAACAATTCAACAACAACCTCAACATTAAAAAACACCAACAAATTCATCAACAACCTCAACATTCAAAAACACCAACAGATTCAACAAAAACCTCAACAATTAAAAACACCAAAAAATTCAACAACAACGTCAACTTTGAAAAATACCAACAAATTCAACAACCTCAACAATGAAAAACACCAACAAATTCAACAACAAACTCAACATTGAAAATCACCAAAAAATTCAACACCAACCTCAACACTGAAAAACTCCAACAATTTCAACAACAACCTCAACATTCAAAAAACCAACAAACTCAATAGAAACCTCAACAATGAAAAGCACCTAAAAATTCAACAACAACCTCAACATTGAAAATCACCAACAAATTCAACAACAACCTCAACAATGAAAAACACCAAATAATGCGTCAACAACCTCAACATTCAAAAACAACAAAAAATTCAACAAAAACCTCAACAATGAAAAACACCGAAAAATTCAACAACAACCTCAACATTGAAAATCACCAACAAATTCAACAAAAACCTCAACAATGAAAAACACCGAAAAATTCAACAACAACCTCAACTTTGAACAACACCAACAACTTCAACAACCTCAACATTGAAAAACACCAACAAATTCAACTGCAACCTCAACTTTGAAAATTAGAAAAATGATCAAAAAAAACCATTGATAACACCAATGAATTCAACAACCTCAAGATTCAAAATCACCAACAAATTCAACAACAACCTCAGCAATGAAAAACATCAAAAAATGCAACAACAACCTCAACATTGAAAATCACCAACAAATTCAACAACAACCTCAACTTTGAAAAACACCAACAAATTCAAAAACCTCAACATGGAAAAACAGCAACAAATTGAACCAGAACCTCAATATTGAAAATCACCAACAAATTCAACAACAACCTCAACAATGAAATACACAAACAATTTCAACAAAAACCTCAACAATGAAAAACATCAAAAAATTCATCAACAACCTCAACATTCAACAACGCCAACAAATTCAACAAAAACCTCAACAATGAAAAACACCAAAAAATTCAACAACAACCTCAACATTGAAAATCACCAACAAATTCAACAAAAACTTCAACAATGAAAAACACCAAAAAATTCAACCACAACCTCAACATTGAAAATCACCAACAAATTCAAAAAC
Organism: Cetorhinus maximus; assembly: GCF_964194155.1. Taxonomy (NCBI): domain Eukaryota; kingdom Metazoa; phylum Chordata; class Chondrichthyes; order Lamniformes; family Cetorhinidae; genus Cetorhinus; species Cetorhinus maximus. Next base: position 216,826 of record NW_027596439.1, on the reverse strand, counting down.
AACCTCAACAATGAAAAACACCAACAAATTGTACAAAAACCTCAACAAGGAAAAACACCGAAAGATTCATCAACAACCTCAACATTCAAAAATACCAACAAATTCAACAGAAACCACAACAATGAAAAACACCTAATAATTCAACAACAACCTCAACATTGAAAATCACCAACAAATTCAACAATAACCTCAACAATGAAAAGCACCAAATAATGCATCAACAACCTCAACATTCAAAAACAACAAAAAATTCAACTAAAACCTCAACAATGAAAAACACCGAAAAATTCAACAACAAACTCAACATTGAAAATCACCAACAAATTCAACAACAACATCAACTTGGAAAAACACCAACAAATTCAAAAACCTCAACATGGAAAAACACCAACAAATTCAACCACAACCTCAACATTGAAAATCACCAACAAATCAACAACAACCTCAACAATGAAAAACACCAACAAATTGAACAAAAACCTCAACAAGGAAAAACACCGAAAGATTCATCAACAACCTCAACAATCAAAAACACCAACAAATTCAACAGAAACCACAACAATGAAAAACACCTAAAAATTCAACAACAACCTCAACATTGAAAGTCACCAACAAATTCAACAAAAACCTCAACAATGAAAAGCACCAAATAATGCGTCAACAACCTCAACATTCAAAAACACCAAAAAATTCAACAACAACCTCAACAATGAAAAACACCGAAAAATTCAACAACAACCTCAACTTTGAAAAACACCAGCAACTTCAACAACCTCAACATTGAAAAACACCAACAAATTCAACTGCAAGCTCAACTTTGAAAAATACAAAAATGATCAAAAAAAACCATTGATAACACCAATGAATTCAACAACCTCAACATTGAAAATCACCAACAAATTCAACAACAACCTCAACAATGAAAAACACCAACAAATTCAACAAACACCTCAACAATGAAAAACACCGAAAAATTCATCAACAACCTCAACATTCAAAAAAACCAACAAGCTCAACAGCAACCTCAACAATGAAAAACACCTAAAAATTCAACAACAACCACAACATTGAAAATCACCAACAAATTCAACAACAACCTCAACAATGAAAAACACCAAATAATGCATCATCAACCTCAACAGTCAAAAACAACAAAAAATTCAACAAAAACCTCAACAATGACAAACACCGAAAAATTCAACAACAACCTCAACTTTCAACAACACCAACAACTTCAACAACCTCAACATTGAAAAACACCAACAATTTCAACTGCAACCTCAACTTTGAAAAATAGAAAAATGATCAAAACAAACCATTGATAACACCAATGAATTCAACAACCTCAAAATTTAAAATCAACAACCAATTCAACAACAACCTCAGCAATGAAAAACATCAAAAAATGCAACAACAACCTCAACATTGAAAATTACCAACAAATTCAACAACAACCTCAACTTTGAAAAACACCAACAAATTCAACAACAACCTCAACATGGAAAAACAACAACAAATTCAACAAAAACCTCAACAATGAAAAACACCGAAAGATTCATCAACAACCTCAACATTCAAAAAAACCAACAAACTCAACAGAAACCTCAACAATGAAAAACAGCTAAAAATTCAACAACAACCACAACATTGAAAATCACCAACAAATTCAACAACAACCTCAACAATGAAAAACACCAAATAATGCATCAACAACCTCAACATTCAAAAACAACAAAAAATTCAACAAAAACCTCAACAATGAAAAACACCGAAAAATTCAACAACAACCTCAACTTCCAACAACACCAACAACTTCAACAACCTCAACATTGAAAAACACCAACAATTTCAACTGCAACCTCAACTTTGAAAAATAGAAAAATGGTCAAAAAAAACCATTGATGACACCAATAAATTCAACAACCTCAACATTGAAAATCACCAACAAATTCAACAACAACCTCAGCAATGAAAGAAATCAAAAAATGCAACAACAACCTCAACATTGAAAATCAACAACAAATTCAACAACAACCTCAACTTTGAAAAACACCAACAAATTCAAAAACCTCAACATGGAAAAACAACAACAAATTGAACCAGAACCTCAATATTGAAAATCACCAACTAATTCAACAACAACCTCAACAATGAAAAACACAAACAATTTCAACAAAAACCTCATCAATGAAAAACACCAAAAAATTCATCAACAACCTCAATTTTCAAAAAGGCTAACAAATTCAACAAAAACCTCAACAATGAAAAACACCAAAAAATTCAACAGCAACCTCAACATTGAAAATCACCAACAAAGTCAACAACAACCTCAACAATGTAAAACACCAACATATTCAACAAAAATCTCAACAATGAAAAACACCAAAAAATTCAACAACAAACTCCACTTTGAAAAACACAAACAAATTCAACCACCTCAACATTGAAAAACACCAACAAATTCAACAACAACCTTAATTTTCAAAAATACAAAAAGGTTCAACAAAATAAAATTTCATAACAACAACAAATTCAACAACAACCTCAATATTGAAAATCACCAACAAATTTAACAACAACCTCAACAATGAAAAATATCAAACAATTCAACAACAACCTCAACATTCAAAAACACCAACAAATTCAACAACAACCTCATCAATGAAAAACACCAAAAAATTAATCAACAACCTCAACATTCAAAAACAGCAACAAATTCAACAAAAACCTCAACAATTAAAAACACCAAAGAATTCAACAACAACGTCAACTTTGAAAAATACCAATAAATTCAACAACCTCAATAATGAAAAAAACCAACAAATTCAACAAAAACCAAAACAATGAAAAACATCAAATAATGCATCAACAACTTCAACATTCAAAAACAACAAAAAATTCAACAAAAACATCAACAATGAAAAACACCGAAAAATTCAACAACAAACTCAACATTGAAAATGACCAACAAATTCAACAACAACATCAACTTTGAAAAACACCAACAAATTCAAAAACCTCAACATGGAAAAACACCAACAAATTCAACCACAACCTCAACATTGAAAATCACCAACAAATTCAACAACAACCTCAACAATGAAAAACACCAACAAATTCAACAAAAACCTCAACAAGGAAAAACACTGAAAGAGTCATCAACAACCTCAACATTCAAAAACACCAACAAATTCAACAGAAACCACAACAATGAAAAACACCTAAAAATTCAACAACAACCTCAACATTGAAAATCACCAAAAAATTCAACAAAAACTTCAACAATGAAAAGCACCAAATAATGCATCAACAAACTCAACATTCAAAAACAACAAAAAATTCAACAAAAACCTCAACAATGAAAAACACCAAAAAATTCAACAACAACCTCAACTTTGAAAAACACCAACAACTTCAACAACCTCATCATTGAAAAACACCAACAAATTCAACTGCAAGCTCAACTTTGATAAATACAAAAATGATCAAAAAGAACCATTGATAACACCAATGAATTCAACAACCTCAACATTCAAAATCACCAACAAATTCAACATCAACCTCAACCATGAAAAACACCAACAAATTCAACAAAAACCTCAACAATGAAAAACACCGAAAGATTCATCAACAACCTCTACATTCAAAAAAACCAACAAACTCAACAGAAACCTCAACAATGAAAAACACCTAAAAATTCAACAACAACCACAACATTGAAAATCACCAACAAATTCAACAACAACCTCAGCAATGAAAAACACCAAATAATGCATCAACAACCTCAACATACAAAAACAACAAAAAATTCAACAAAAACCTCGACAATGAAAAACACCGAAAAATTCAACAACAACCTCAACTTTCAACAACACCAACAACTTCAACAACCTCAACATTGAAAAACACCAACAATTTCAACTGCAACCTCAACTTTGAAACATAGAAAAATGATCAAAAAAAACCATTGATAATACCAATGAATTCAACAACCTCAACATTGAAAATCACCAACAAATTCAACAACAACCTCAGCAATGAAAAACATCAAAAAATGCAACAACAACCTCAACATTGAAAATCACCAACAAATTCAACAACAACCTCAACTTTGAAAAACACCAACAATTTCAAAAACCTCAACATGGAAAAACAACAACAAATTGAACCAGAACCTCAATATTGAAAATCACTAACAAATTCAACAACAACCACAACAATGAAAAACACAAACAATTTCAACAAAATCCTCGACGATGAAAAACACCAAAAAATTCATCAACAACCTCAACATTCAAAAACGCTAACAAATTCAACAAAAACCTCAACAATGAAAAACACCAAAAAAATCAACAACAACCTCAACATTGAAAATCACCAACCAATTCAACAAAAACATCAACAATGAAAAACACCAAAAAATGAAACAACAACCTAAACTTTGAAAAACACCAACAAATTCAACAACCTCAACATTGCAAAACACCAACAATTTAAACTGGAACCTCAACTTTGAAAAATACAAAAAAGATTTTAAAAAACCATTGATAACACCAATAATTTCAACAACATCAACTTTGAAATACACCAACAAATTCAACCACACCTCAACATTGAAAATCACCAACAAAGTCAACAACAACCTCAACAATGAAAAACACCAACAAATTCAACAAAAACCTCAACAATGAAAAACACCAACAAATTCAACAACAAACTCAGCTTTGAAAAACACAAACAAATTCAACAACCTCAACATTGAAAAACACCAACAAATTCAACAACAACCTCAACTTTCAAAAATACAAAAAGGTTCAACAAAATAAAAATTCATGACAACAACAAATTCAACAACAACCTCAATATTGAAAATCACCAACAAATTTAACAACAACCTCAACAAAGAAAAACATCAAACAATTCAACAACAACCTCAACATTCAAAAGCACCAACAAATTTAAACAACAACCTCAACAATGAAAAACACCAAAAAATTCATCAACCACCTCAACATTCAAAAACAGCAACAAATTCAACAAAAACCTCAACAATTAATAACACCAAAATATTCAACAACAACGTCAACCTTGAAAAATACCAATAAATTCAACAACCTCAACAATGAAAAACAATAAAAAAATTCAACAACAAATTCAACATTGAAAATCACCAAAAAATTCAACAACATCCTCAACATTGAAAAACTCCAACAATTTCAGCAACAACCTCAACAATGAAAAACACCAAAAAATTCAACAACAAACTCAACATTGAAAATCACCAACAAATTCAACAACAACATCAACTTTGAAAAACACCAACAAATTCAAAAACCTCAACATGGAAAAACACCAACAAATTCAACCACAACCTCAACATTGAAAATCACCAACAAATTCAACAACAACCTCAACAATGAAAAACACCAACAAATTGAACAAAAACCTCAACAAGGAAAATCACCGAAAGATTCATCAACAACCTCAATATTCAAAAGTACCAACAAATTCTACAGAAACCACAACAATGAAAAACACCTAAAAACTCAACAACAACCTCATCATTGAAAATCACCAACAAATTCAACAACAACCTCAACAATGAAAAGCACCAAATAATGCATCAACAACCTCAACATTCATAAACAACAAAAAATTCAACAACAACCTCAACAATGAAAAACACCAAAAAATCCAAAAACCTCAACATGGAAAAACACCAACAAATTCAACCACAACCTCAACATTGAAAATCACCAACAAATTCGACAACAACCTCAGCAATGAAAAACATCAAAAAATGCAACAACAACCTCAACATTGAAAATCACCAACAAATTCAACAACAACCTCAACTTTGAAAAACACCAACAATTTCAAAAACTTCAACATGGAAAAACAACAACAAATTGAACCAGAACCTCAATATTGAAAATCACTAACAAATTCAACAACAACCTCAACAATGAAAAACACAAACAATTTCAACAAAATCATCGACAATGAAAAACACCAAAAAATTCATCAACAACCTCAACATTCAAAAACGCTAACAAATTCAACAAAAACCTCAACAATGAAAAACACCAAAAATTTCAACAACAACCTCAACAATGAAAATCACCAACAAATTCAACAATAAACCTCAACAATGAAAAACACCAAAAAATTCAACAACAACCTAAACATTGAAATACACCAACAAATTCAACAACCTCAACATTGCAAAACACCAACAATTTCAACTGCAACCTCAACTTTGAAAAATACAAAAAAGATTTAAAAGAACCATTGATAACACCAATAATTTCAACAACATCAACTTTGAAAAACACCAACAAATTCAACCAAAACCTCAACATTGAAAATCTCCAACAAAGTCAACAACAACCTCAACAATGAAAAACACCAACAAATTCAACAACAAACTCAGCTTTGAAAAACACAAACAAATTCAACAACCTCAACATTGAAAATCACCAACAAAGTCAACAACAACATCAACAATGAAAATCACCAATAAATTCAACAAAAACCTCAACAATGAATAACACCAACAAATTCAAAAACAAACTCAGCTTTGAAAAACACAAACAAATTCAACAACCTCAACATTGAAAAACACCAACAAATTCAACAACAACCTCAACTATCAAAAATACAAAAAGGTTCAACAAAATACAAATTGATAACAACAACAAATTCAACAACAACCTCAATATTGAAAATCACCAACAAAGTTAACAACAACCTCAACAATGAAAAACATCAAACAATTCAACAACAACCGCAACATTCAAAAACACCAACAAATTCAACAACAACCTCAACAATGAAAAACACCAAAAAATTCATCAACAACCTCAACATTCAAAAACAGCAACAAATTCAACAAAAACCTCAACAATTAAAAACACCAAAAAATTCAACAACAACGTCAACTTTGAAAAATACCAATAAATTCAACAACCTCAATAATAAAAAACACCAACAAATTCAACAACAAACTCAACATTGAAAATCACCAAAAAATTCAACAACAACCTCAACATTGAAAAACTACAACAATTTCAACAACAACCTCAACAATGAAAAACACCAAAAAATTCAACAACAAACTCAACATTGAAAATCACCAGCAAATTCAACAACAACATCAACTTTGAAAAACACCAACAAATCCAAAAACCTCAACATGGAAAAACACCAACAAATTCAACCACAACCTCAACATTGAAAATCACCAACAAATTCAACAACAACCTCAACAATGAAAAACACCAACAAATTGAACAAAAACCTCAACAGGTAAAAACACCGAAAGATTCATCAACAACCTCAACATTCAAAAAACCAACAAACTCAACAGAAACCTCAACAATGATAAACACCTAAAAATTCAACAACAACCACAACATTGAAAATCACCAACAAATTCAACAACAACCTCAACAATGAAAAGCACCAAATAATGCATCAACAACCTCAACATTCAAAAACAGCAACAAATTCAACAAAAACCTCAACAATTAATAAGACCAAAATATTCATCAACAATGTCAACCTTGAAAAATACCAATAAATTCAACAACCTCAACAATGAAAAACAATAAAAAAATTCAACAACAAACTCAACATTGAAAATCACCAAACAATTCAACAACATCCTCAACATTGAAAAACTCCAACAATTTCAGCAACAACCTCAACAATGAAAAACACCAAAAAATTCAACAACAAACTCAACATTGAAAATCACCAACAAATTCAACAACAACATCAACTTTGAAAAACACCAACAAATTCAAAAACCTCAACATGGAAAAACACCAACAAATTCAACCACAACCTCAACATTGAAAATCACCAACAAATTCAACAACAACCTCAACAATGAAAAACACCAACAAATTGAACAAAAACCTCAACAAGGAAAATCACCGAAAGATTCATCAACATCCTCAATATTCAAAAGTACCAACAAATTCTACAGAAACCACAACAATGAAAAACACCTAAAAACTCAACAACAACCTCATCATTGAAAATCACCAACAAATTCAACAACAACCTCAACAATGAAAAACACCAAATAATGCATCAACAACCTCAACATTCAAAAACAACAAAAAATTCAACAACAACCTCAACAATGAAAAACACCAAAAAATCCAAAAACCTCAACATGGAAAAACACCAACAAATTCAACCACAACCTCAACATTGAAAATCACCAACAAATTCGACAACAACCTCAGCAATGAAAAACATCAAAAAATGCAACAACAACCTCAACATTGAAAATCACCAACAAATTCAACAACAACCTCAACTTTGAAAAACACCAACAATTTCAAAAACTTCAACATGGAAAAACAACAACAAATTGAACCAGAACCTCAATATTGAAAATCACTAACAAATTCAACAACAACCTCAACAATGAAAAACACAAACAATTTCAACAAAATCATCGACAATGAAAAACACCAAAAAATTCATCAACAACCTCAACATTCAAAAACGCTAACAAATTCAACAAAAACCTCAACAATGAAAAACACCAAAAAATTCAACAACAACCTCAGCAATGAAAATCACCAACAAATTCAACAATAAACCTCAACAATGAAAAACACCAAAAAATTCAACAACAACCTAAACATTGAAATACACCAACAAATTCAACAACCTCAACATTGCAAAACACCAACAATTTCAACTGGAACCTCAACTTTGAAAAATACAAAAAAGATTTAAAAAAAACCATTGATAACACCAATAATTTCAACAACATCAACTTTGAAAAACACCAACAAATTCAACCACACCTCAACATTGAAAATCACCAACAAAGTAAACAACAACCTCAACAATGAAAAACACCAACAAATTCAACAAAAACCTCAACAATGAAAAACACCAACAAATTCAACAACAAACTCAGCTTTGAAAAACACAAACAAATTCAACAACCTCAACATTGAAAAACACCAACAAATTCAACAACAACCTCAACTTTCAAAAATACAAAAAGGTTCAACAAAATAAAAATTCATAACAACAACAAATTCAACAACAACCTCAACATTGAAAATCACCAACAAATTTAACAACAACCTCAACAAAGAAAAACATCAAACAATTCAACAACAACCTCAACATTCAAAAGCACCAACAAATTTAAACAACAACCTAAACAATGAAAAACACCAAAAAATTCATCAACCACCTCAACATTCAAAAACAGCAACAAATTCAACAAAAACCTCAACAATTAATAACACCAAAATATTCAACAACAACGTCAACCTTGAAAAATACCAATAAATTCAACAACCTCAACAATGAAAAACAATAAAAAAATTCAACAACAAATTCAACATTGAAAATCACCAAAAAATTCAACAACATCCTCAACATTGAAAAACTCCAACATATTTCAGCAACAACCTCAACAATGAAAAACACCAAAAAATTCAACAACAAACTCAACATTGAAAATCACCAACAAATTCAACAACAACATCAACTTTGAAAAACACCAACAAATTCAAAAACCTCAACATGGAAAAACACCAACAAATTCAACCACAACCTCAACATTGAAAATCACCAACAAATTCAACAACAACCTCAACAATGAAAAACACCAACAAATTGAACAAAAACCTCAACAAGGAAAATCACCGAAAGATTCATCAACAACCTCAATATTCAAAAGCACCAACAAATTCTACAGAAACCACAACAATGAAAAACACCTAAAAACTCAACAACAACCTCATCATTGAAAATCACCAACAAATTCAACAACAACCTCAACCATGAAAAACACCAAATAATGCATCAACAACCTCAACATTCAAAAACAACAAAAAATTCAACAACAACCTCAACAATGAAAAACACCAAAAAATCCAAAAACCTCAACATGGAAAAACACCAACAAATTCAACCACAACCTCAACATTGAAAATCACCAACAAATTCGACAACAACCTCAGCAATGAAAAACATCAAAAAATGCAACAACAACCTCAACATTGAAAATCACCAACAAATTCAACAACAACCTCAACTTTGAAAAACACCAACAATTTCAAAAACTTCAACATGGAAAAACAACAACAAATTGAACCAGAACCTCAATATTGAAAATCACTAACAAATTCAACAACAACCTCAACAATGAAAAACACAAACAATTTCAACAAAATCATCGACAATGAAAAACACCAAAAAATTCATCAACAACCTCAACATTCAAAAACGCTAACAAATTCAACAAAAACCTCAACAATGAAAAACACCAAAAAATTCAACAACAACCTCAACAATGAAAATCACCAACAAATTCAACAATAAACCTCAACAATGAAAAACACCAAAAAATTCAACAACAACCTAAACATTGAAATACACCAACAAATTCAACAACCTCAACATTGCAAAACACCAACAATTTCAACTGCAACCTCAACTTTGAAAAATACAAAAAAGATTTAAAAGAACCATTGATAACACCAATAATTTCAACAACATCAACTTTGAAAAACACCAACAAATTCAACCACAACCTCAACATTGAAAATCACCAACAAAGTCAACAACAACCTCAACAACGAAAAACACCAACAAATTCAACAACAAACTCAGCTTTGAAAAACACAAACAAATTCAACAACCTCAACATTGAAAATCACCAACAAAGTCAACAACAACATCAACAATGAAAATCACCAACAAATTCAACAAAAACCTCAACAATGAATAACACCAACAAATTCAAAAACAAACTCAGCTTTGAAAAACACAAACAAATTCAACAACCTCAACATTGAAAAACACCAACAAATTCAACAACAACCTCAACTATCAAAAATACAAAAAGGTTCAACAAAATATAAATTGATAACAACAACAAATTCAACAACAGCCTCAATATTGAAAATCACCAACAAAGTTAACAACAACCTCAACAATGAAAAACATCAAACAATTCAACAACAACCGCAACATTCAAAAACACCAACAAATTCAACAACAACCTCAACAATGAAAAACACCAAAAAATTCATCAACAACCTCAACATTCAAAAACAGCAACAAATTCAACAAAAACCTCAACAATTAAAAACACCAAAAAATTCAACAACAACGTCAACTTTGAAAAATACCAATAAATTCAACAACCTCAATAATAAATAACACCAACAAATTCAACAACAAACTCAACATTGAAAATCGCCAAAAAATTCAACAACAACCTCAACATTGAAAAACTACAACAATTTCAACAACAACCTCAACAATGAAAAACACCAAAAAATTCAACAACAAACTCAACATTGAAAATCACCAACAAATTCAACAACAACATCAACTTTGAAAAACACCAACAAATCCAAAAACCTCAACATGGAAAAACACCAACAAATTCAACCACAACCTCAACATTGAAAATCACCAACAAATTCAACAACAACCTCAACAATGAAAAACACCAACAAATTGAACAAAAACCTCAACAGGTAAAAACACAGAAAGATTCATCAACAACCTCAACATTCTAAAAACCAACAAACTCAACAGAAACCTCAACAATGATAAACACCTAAAAATTCAACAACAACCACAACATTGAAAATCACCAACAAATTCAACAACAACCTCAACAATGAAAAGCACCAAATAATGCATCAACAACCTCAACATTCAAAAACAGCAACAAATTCAACAAAAACCACAACAATTAATAAGACCAAAATATTCAACAACAATGTCAACCTTGAAAAATACCAATAAATTCAACAACCTCAACAATGAAAAACAATAAAAAAATTCAACAACAAACTCAACATTGAAAATCACCAAACAATTCAACAACATCCTCAAAATTGAAAAACTCCAACAATTTCAGCAACAACCTCAACAATGAAAAACACCAAAAAATTCAACAACAAACTCAACATTGAAAATCACCAACAAATTCAACAACAACATCAACTTTGAAAAACACCAACAAATTCAAAAACCTCAACATGGAAAAACACCAACAAATTCAACCACAACCTCAACATTGAAAATCACCAACAAATTCAACAACAACCTCAACAATGAAAAACACCAACAAATTGAACAAAAACCTCAACAAGGAAAATCACCGAAAGATTCATCAACAACCTCAATATTCAAAAGTACCAACAAATTCTACAGAAACCACAACAATGAAAAACACCTAAAAACTCAACAACAACCTCATCATTGAAAATCACCAACAAATTCAACAACAACCTCAACAATGAAAAACACCAAATAATGCATCAACAACCTCAACATTCGAAAACAACAAAAAATTCAACAACAACCTCAACAATGAAAAACACCAAAAAATCCAAAAACCTCAACATGGAAAAACACCAACAAATTCAACCACAACCTCAACATTGAAAATCACCAACAAATTCGACAACAACCTCAGCAATGAAAAACATCAAAAAATGCAACAACAACCTCAACATTGAAAATCACCAACAAATTCAACAACAACCTCAACTTTGAAAAACACCAACAATTTCAAAAACTTCAACATGGAAAAACAACAACAAATTGAACCAGAACCTCAATATTGAAAATCACTAACAAATTCAACAACAACCTCAACAATGAAAAACACAAACAATTTCAACAAAATCATCGACAATGAAAAACACCAAAAAATTCATCAACAACCTCAACATTCAAAAACGCTAACAAATTCAACAAAAACCTCAACAATGAAAAACACCAAAAAATTCAACAACAACCTCAACAATGAAAATCACCAACAAATTCAACAATAAACCTCAACAATGAAAAACACCAAAAAATTCAACAACAACCTAAACATTGAAATACACCAACAAATTCAACAACCTCAACATTGCAAAACACCAACAATTTCAACTGCAACCTCAACTTTGAAAAATACAAAAAAGATTTAAAAGAACCATTGATAACACCAATAATTTCAACAACATCAACTTTGAAAAACACCAACAAATTCAACCACAACCTCAACATTGAAAATCACCAACAAAGTCAACAACAACCTCAACAATGAAAAACACCAACAAATTCAACAACAAACTCAGCTTTGAAAAACACAAACAAATTCAACAACCTCAACATTGAAAATCACCAACAAAGTCAACAACAACATCAACAATGAAAATCACCAACAAATTCAACAAAAACCTCAACAATGAATAACACCAACAAATTCAAAAACAAACTCAGCTTTGAAAAACACAAACAAATTCAACAACCTCAACATTGAAAAACACCAACAAATTCAACAACAACCTCAACTATCAAAAATACAAAAAGGTTCAAAAAAATATAAATTGATAACAACAACAAATTCAACAACAACCTCAATATTGAAAATCACCAACAAAGTTAACAACAACCTCAACAATGAAAAACATCAAACAATTCAACAACAACCGCAACATTCAAAAACACCAACAAATTCAACAACAACCTCAACAATGAAAAACACCAAAAAATTCATCAACAACCTCAACATTCAAAAACAGCAACAAATTCAACAAAAACCTCAACAATTAAAAACACCAAAAAATTCAACAACAACGTCAACTTTGAAAAATACCAATAAATTCAACAACCTCAATAATAAAAAACACCAACAAATTCAACAACAAACTCAACATTGAAAATCACCAAAAAATTCAACAACAACCTCAACATTGAAAAACTACAACAATTTCAACAACATCCTCAACAATGAAAAACACCAAAAAATTCAACAACGAACTCAACATTGAAAATCACCAACAAATTCAACAACAACATCAACTTTGAAAAACACCAACAAATCCAAAAACCTCAACATGGAAAAACACCAACAAATTCAACCACAACCTCAACATTGAAAATCACCAACAAATTCAACAACAACCTCAACAATGAAAAACACCAACAAATTGAACAAAAACCTCAACAAGGAAAAACACCGAAAGATTCATCAACAACCTCAACATTCAAAAAACCAACAAACTCAACAGAAACCTCAACAATGATAAACACCTAAAAATTCAACAACAACCACAACATTGAAAATCACCAACAAATTCAACAACAACCTCAACAATGAAAAGCACCAAATAATGCATCAACAACCTCAACATTCAAAAACAACAAAAAATTCAACAAAAACCTCAACAAAGAAAAACACCGAAAAATTCAACAACAACCTCAACTTTCAACAACACCAACAACTTCAACAACCTCAACATTGAAAAACACCAACAATTTCAACTGCAACCTCAACTTTGAAACATAGAAAAATGATCAAAAAAAACCATTGATAACACCAATGAATTCAACAACCTCAACATTGAAAATCACTAACAAATTCAACAACAACCTCAGCAATGAAAAACATAAAAAATGCAACAACAACCTCAACATTGAAAATCACCAACAAATTCAACAACAACCTCAACTTTGAAAAACACCAACAATTTCAAAAAATTCAACATGGAAAAACAACAACAAATTGAACCAGAACCTCAATATTGAAAATCACTAACAAATTCAACAACAACCTCAACAATGAAAAACACAAACAATTTCAACAAAATCCTCGACAATGAAAAACACCAAAAAATTCATCAACAACCTCAACATTCAAAAACGCTAACAAATTCAACAAAAACCTCAACAATGAAAAACACCAAAAAATTCAACAACAACCTCAACATTGAAAATCACCAACAAATTCAACAAAAACCTCAACAATGAAAAACACCAAAAAATTCAACGACAACCTAAACTTTGAAAAACACCAACAAATTCAACAACCTCAACATTGCAAAACACCAACAATTTCAACTGCAACCTCAACTTTGAAAAATACAAAAAAGATTTTAAAAAAAACCATTGATATCACCAATAATTTCAACAACATCAACTTTGAAAAACACCAACAAATTCAACCACAACCTCAACATTGAAAATCACCAACAAAGTCAACAACAACCTCAACAATGAAAAACACCAACAAATTCAACAACAAACTCAGCTTTGAAAAACACAAACAAATTCAACAACCTCAACATGGAAAAACACCAACAAATTCAACAACAACCTCAACTTTCAAAAATACAAAAAGGTTCAACAAAATAAAAATTCATAACAACAACAAATTCAACAACAACCTCAATATTGAAAATCACCAACAAATTTAACAACAACCTCAACAATGAAAAACATCAAACAATTCAACAACAACCTTAACATTCAAAAACACCAACAAATTCAACAACATCCTCAACAATGAAAAACACCAAAAAATTCATCAACAACCTCAACATTCAAAAACAGCAACAAATTCAACAAAAACCTCAACAATTAATAACACCAAAATATTCAACAACAACGTCAACCTTGAAAAATACCAATAAATTCAACAACCTCAAAAATTAAAAACACCAACAAATTCAACAACAACCTCAACATTGAAAAACTCCAACAATTTCAGCAACAACCTCAACAATGAAAAACACCAAAAAATTCAACAACGAACTCAACATTGAAAATCACCAACAAATTCAACAACAACATCAACTTTGAAAAACACCAACAAATCCAAAAACCTCAACATGGAAAAACACCAACAAATTCAACCACAACCTCAACATTGAAAATCACCAACAAATTCAACAACAACCTCAACAATGAAAAACACCAACAAATTGAACAAAAACCTCAACAAGGAAAAACACCGAAAGATTCATCAACAACCTCAACATTCAAAAAACCAACAAACTCAACAGAAACCTCAACAATGATAAACACCTAAAAATTCAACAACAACCACAACATTGAAAATCACCAACAAATTCAACAACAACCTCAACAATGAAAAGCACCAAATAATGCATCAACAACCTCAACATTCAAAAACAACAAAAAATTCAACAAAAACCTCAACAAAGAAAAACACCGAAAAATTCAACAACAACCTCAACTTTCAACAACACCAACAACTTCAACAACCTCAACATTGAAAAACACCAACAATTTCAACTGCAACCTCAACTTTGAAACATAGAAAAATGATCAAAAAAAACCATTGATAACACCAATGAATTCAACAACCTCAACATTGAAAATCACTAACAAATTCAACAACAACCTCAGCAATGAAAAACATAAAAAATGCAACAACAACCTCAACATTGAAAATCACCAACAAATTCAACAACAACCTCAACTTTGAAAAACACCAACAATTTCAAAAAATTCAACATGGAAAAACAACAACAAATTGAACCAGAACCTCAATATTGAAAATCACTAACAAATTCAACAACAACCTCAACAATGAAAAACACAAACAATTTCAACAAAATCCTCGACAATGAAAAACACCAAAAAATTCATCAACAACCTCAACATTCAAAAACGCTAACAAATTCAACAAAAACCTCAACAATGAAAAACACCAAAAAATTCAACAACAACCTCAACATTGAAAATCACCAACAAATTCAACAAAAACCTCAACAATGAAAAACACCAAAAAATTCAACGACAACCTAAACTTTGAAAAACACCAACAAATTCAACAACCTCAACATTGCAAAACACCAACAATTTCAACTGCAACCTCAACTTTGAAAAATACAAAAAAGATTTTAAAAAAAACCATTGATATCACCAATAATTTCAACAACATCAACTTTGAAAAACACCAACAAATTCAACCACAACCTCAACATTGAAAATCACCAACAAAGTCAACAACAACCTCAACAATGAAAAACACCAACAAATTCAACAACAAACTCAGCTTTGAAAAACACAAACAAATTCAACAACCTCAACATGGAAAAACACCAACAAATTCAACAACAACCTCAACTTTCAAAAATACAAAAAGGTTCAACAAAATAAAAATTCATAACAACAACAAATTCAACAACAACCTCAATATTGAAAATCACCAACAAATTTAACAACAACCTCAACAATGAAAAACATCAAACAATTCAACAACAACCTTAACATTCAAAAACACCAACAAATTCAACAACATCCTCAACAATGAAAAACACCAAAAAATTCATCAACAACCTCAACATTCAAAAACAGCAACAAATTCAACAAAAACCTCAACAATTAATAACACCAAAATATTCAACAACAACGTCAACCTTGAAAAATACCAATAAATTCAACAACCTCAAAAATTAAAAACACCAACAAATTCAACAACAACCTCAACATTGAAAAACTCCAACAATTTCAGCAACAACCTCAACAATGAAAAACACTAAAAAATTCAACAACAAACTCAACATTGAAAATCACCAACAAATTCAACAACAACATCAACTTTGAAAAACACCAACAAATTCAAAAACCTCAACATGGAAAAACACCAACAAATTCAACCACAACCTCAACATTGAAAATCACCAACAAATTCAACAACAACCTCAACAATGAAAAACACCAACAAATTGAACAAAAACCTCAACAAGGAAAATCACCGTAAGATTCATCAACAACCTCAACATTCAAAAGTACCAACAAATTCAACAGAAACCACAACAATGAAAAACACATAAAAACTCAACAACAACCTCATCATTGAAAATCACCAACAAATTCAACAACAACCTCAACAATGAAAAATACCAAATAATGCATCAAGAACCTCAACATTCAAAAACAACAAAATATTCAACAAAAACCTCAACAACGAAAAACACCGAAAAATTCAACAACAACCTCAACTTTGAAAAACACCAACAAATTCAAAAACCTCAACATTGCAAAACACCAACAATTTCAACTGCAACCTCAACTTTGAAAAATACAAAAAAGATTTTAAAAAACCATTGATAACACCAATAATTTCAACAACCTCAACATTGAAAATCACCAACAAAGTAAACAACAACATTAACAATGAAAAACACCAACAAATTCAACAAAAACCTCAACAATGAAAAACACCAACAAATTCAACAACAAACTCAGCTTTGAAAAACACAAGCAAATTCAACAACCTCAACTTGGAAAAACACCAACAAATTCAACAACAACCTCAACTTTCAAAAATACAAAACGGTTCAACAAAATAAAAATTCATAACAACAACAAGTTCAACAACAACCTCAATATTGAAAATCACCAACAAATTTAACAACAACCTCAACAATGAAAAACATCAAACAATTCAACAACAACTTCAACATTCAAAACAACCAACAAATTCAACAACAACCTCAACAATGAAAAACACCAAAAAATTCATCAACAACCTCAACATTCAAAAACAGCAACAAATTCAACAAAAACCTCAACAATTAATAACACCAAAATATTCAACAACAACGTCAACTTTGAAAAATACCAATAAATTCAACAACCTCAACAATGAAAAACACCAACAAATTCAACAACAACATCAACAATGAAAAAAACCAAAAAATTCAACGACAAACTCAACATTGACAATCACCAACAAATTCAACAACAACATCAACTTTGAAAAACACCAACAAATTCAAAAACCTCAACATGGAAAAACACCAACAAATTCAACCACAACCTCAACATTGAAAATCACCAACAAATTCAACAACAACCTCAACAATGAAAAACACCAACAAATTGAACAAAAACCTCAACAGGGAAAATCACCGAAAGATTCATCAACAACCTCAACATTCAAAAGTACCAACAAATTCAACAGATACCACAACAATGAAAAACACATAAAAACTCAACAACAACATCATCATTGAAAATCACCAACAAATTCAACAACAACCTCAACAATGAAAAATACCAAATAATGCATCAACAACCTCAACATTCAAAAACAACAATAAATTCAACAAAAACCTCAACAATGAAAAACACCGAAAAATTCAACAACAACCTCAACTTTCAACAACACCAACAACTTCAACAACCTCAACATTGAAAAACACCAACAATTTCAACTGCAACCTCAACTTTGAAAAATAGAAAAATGATCAAAAAAAACCATTCATAACATCAATGAATTCAACAACCTCAACATTGAAAATCACCAACAAATTCAACAACAACCTCAGCAATAAAAACATCAAAAAATTCAACAACAACCTCAACATTGAAAATCACCAACAAATTCAACAACAACCTCAACTATGAAAAACACCAACAATTTCAAAAACCTCAACATGGAAAAACACCAACAAATTCAACCAGAACCTCAATATTGAAAATCACCAACGAATTCAACAACAACCTCAACAATGTAAAACACAAACAATTTCAACAAAAACCTCAGCAATGAAAAACACCAAAAAATTCATCAACAACCTCAACATTCAAAAACGCGAACAAATTTAACAAAAACCTCAACAATGAAAAACACCAAAAAATTCAACAACAACCTCAACATTGAAAATCACCAACAACTTCAACAAAAACCTCAACAATGAAAAACACCAAAAAATTCAACAACAACCTCAACTTTGAAAAACACCAACAAATTCAACAACCTCAACATTGCAAAACACCAACAATTTCAACTGCAACCTCAACTTTGAAAAATACAAAAAAGATTTTAAAAAACCATTGATAACACCAATAATTTCAACAAACTCAACTTGGAAAAACACCAACAAATTCAAAAACCTCAACATGGAAAAACATCAACAAATTCAACCACAACCTCAACATTGAAAATCACCAACAAATTCAACAACAACCTCAACAATGAAAAACACCAACAATTTCAACAAAAACCTCAACAATGAAAAACACCAACAAATTCAACAACAACCTCAACAATGAAAAACACCAACAATTTCAACAAAAACCTCAACAATGAAAAACACCAACAAATTCAACAACAAACTCAGCTTTGAAAAACACAAACAACTTCAACAACCTCAACATTGAAAAACACCAACAAATTCAACTACACCCTCAACTTTCAAAGATACAAAAAGGTTCAACAAAATAAAAATTGATAACAACAACAAATTCAACAACAACCTCAATATTGAAAATCATCAACAAATTTAACAACAACCTCAACAATGAAAAACACCAAACAATTCAACACCAACCTCAACATTCAAAAACACCAACAAATTCAACAACAACCTCAACAATGAAAAACACCAAAAAATTCAACAACAACCTCAACATTCAAAAACACCAACAAATTCAATAAAACCTCAACAATTAAAAACACCAACAAATTGAAAAACGTCAACTTTGAAAAATACCAACAAATTCAACAACCTCAACAATGAACAACACCAACAATATCAACAACAAACTCAACATTGAAAATCACCAAAAAAATCCACAACAACCTCAACACTGAACAACTCCAACAATTTCAACAACAACCTCAACAATGAAAAACACCAAAAAATTCAACAACAAACTCAACATTGAAAATCACCAACAAATTCAACAACAACATCAACTTTGAAAAACACCAACAAATTCAAAAACCTTAACATGGAAAAACACCAACAAATTCAACCACAACCTCAACATTGAAAATCACCAACAAATTCAACAACAACCTCAACAATGAAAAACACCAACAAATTGAACAAAAACCTCAACAAGGAAAAACACCGAAAGATTCATCAACAACCTCAACGTTCAAAAACACCAACAAATTCAACAGAAACCACAACAATGAAAAACACCTAAAAATTCAACAACAACCTCAACAATGAAAAACACCAACAAATTGAACAAAAACCTCAACAAGGAAAATCACCGAAAGATTCATCAACAACCTCAATATTCAAAAGTACCAACAAATTCTACAGAAACCACAACAATGAAAAACACCTAAAAACTCAACAACAACCTCATCATTGAAAATCACCAACAAATTCAACAACAACCTCAACAATGAAAAACACCAAATAATGCATCAACAACCTCAACATTCGAAAACAACAAAAAATTCAACAACAACCTCAACAATGAAGAACACCAAAAAAATCCAAAAACCTCAACATGGAAAAACACCAACAAATTCAACCACAACCTCAACATTGAAAATCACCAACAAATTCGACAACAACCTCAGCAATGAAAAACATCAAAAAATGCAACAACAACCTCAACATTGAAAATCACCAACAAATTCAACAACAACCTCAACTTTGAAAAACACCAACAATTTCAAAAACTTCAACATGGAAAAACAACAACAAATTGAACCAGAACCTCAATATTGAAAATCACTAACAAATTCAACAACAACCTCAACAATGAAAAACACAAACAATTTCAACAAAATCATCGACAATGAAAAACACCAAAAAATTCATCAACAACCTCAACATTCAAAAACGCTAACAAATTCAACAAAAACCTCAACAATGAAAAACACCAAAAAATTCAACAACAACCTCAACAATGAAAATCACCAACAAATTCAACAATAAACCTCAACAATGAAAAACACCAAAAAATTCAACAACAACCTAAACATTGAAATACACCAACAAATTCAACAACCTCAACATTGCAAAACACCAACAATTTCAACTGCAACCTCAACTTTGAAAAATACAAAAAAGATTTAAAAGAACCATTGATAACACCAATAATTTCAACAAACTCAACTTGGAAAAACACCAACAAATTCAAAAACCTCAACATGGAAAAACATCAACAAATTCAACCACAACCTCAACATTGAAAATCACCAACAAATTCAACAACAACCTCAACAATGAAAAACACCAACAATTTCAACAAAAACCTCAACAATGAAAAACACCAACAAATTCAACAACAACCTCAACAATGAAAAACACCAACAATTTCAACAAAAACCTCAACAATG
The DNA here is from genome assembly GCF_964194155.1 of Cetorhinus maximus. NCBI lineage: Eukaryota > Metazoa > Chordata > Chondrichthyes > Lamniformes > Cetorhinidae > Cetorhinus > Cetorhinus maximus. Next base: position 194,919 of record NW_027596439.1, on the reverse strand, counting down.
AAAAACACCAACAAATTCAACAACAAACTCAGCTTTGAAAAACACAAACAACTTCAACAACCTCAACATTGAAAAACACCAACAAATTCAACTACACCCTCAACTTTCAAAGATACAAAAAGGTTCAACAAAATAAAAATTGATAACAACAACAAATTCAACAACAACCTCAATATTGAAAATCATCAACAAATTTAACAACAACCTCAACAATGAAAAACACCAAACAATTCAACACCAACCTCAACATTCAAAAACACCAACAAATTCAACAACAACCTCAACAATGAAAAACACCAAAAAATTCAACAACAACCTCAACATTCAAAAACACCAACAAATTCAATAAAACCTCAACAATTAAAAACACCAACAAATTGAAAAACGTCAACTTTGAAAAATACCAACAAATTCAACAACCTCAACAATGAACAACACCAACAATATCAACAACAAACTCAACATTGAAAATCACCAAAAAAATCCACAACAACCTCAACACTGAACAACTCCAACAATTTCAACAACAACCTCAACAATGAAAAACACCAAAAAATTCAACAACAAACTCAACATTGAAAATCACCAACAAATTCAACAACAACATCAACTTTGAAAAACACCAACAAATTCAAAAACCTTAACATGGAAAAACACCAACAAATTCAACCACAACCTCAACATTGAAAATCACCAACAAATTCAACAACAACCTCAACAATGAAAAACACCAACAAATTGAACAAAAACCTCAACAAGGAAAAACACCGAAAGATTCATCAACAACCTCAACGTTCAAAAACACCAACAAATTCAACAGAAACCACAACAATGAAAAACACCTAAAAATTCAACAACAACCTCAACAATGAAAAACACCAACAAATTGAACAAAAACCTCAACAAGGAAAATCACCGAAAGATTCATCAACAACCTCAATATTCAAAAGTACCAACAAATTCTACAGAAACCACAACAATGAAAAACACCTAAAAACTCAACAACAACCTCATCATTGAAAATCACCAACAAATTCAACAACAACCTCAACAATGAAAAACACCAAATAATGCATCAACAACCTCAACATTCGAAAACAACAAAAAATTCAACAACAACCTCAACAATGAAGAACACCAAAAAAATCCAAAAACCTCAACATGGAAAAACACCAACAAATTCAACCACAACCTCAACATTGAAAATCACCAACAAATTCGACAACAACCTCAGCAATGAAAAACATCAAAAAATGCAACAACAACCTCAACATTGAAAATCACCAACAAATTCAACAACAACCTCAACTTTGAAAAACACCAACAATTTCAAAAACTTCAACATGGAAAAACAACAACAAATTGAACCAGAACCTCAATATTGAAAATCACTAACAAATTCAACAACAACCTCAACAATGAAAAACACAAACAATTTCAACAAAATCATCGACAATGAAAAACACCAAAAAATTCATCAACAACCTCAACATTCAAAAACGCTAACAAATTCAACAAAAACCTCAACAATGAAAAACACCAAAAAATTCAACAACAACCTCAACAATGAAAATCACCAACAAATTCAACAATAAACCTCAACAATGAAAAACACCAAAAAATTCAACAACAACCTAAACATTGAAATACACCAACAAATTCAACAACCTCAACATTGCAAAACACCAACAATTTCAACTGCAACCTCAACTTTGAAAAATACAAAAAAGATTTAAAAGAACCATTGATAACACCAATAATTTCAACAACATCAACTTTGAAAAACACCAACAAATTCAACCACAACCTCAACATTGAAAATCACCAACAAAGTCAACAACAACCTCAACAATGAAAAACACCAACAAATTCAACAACAAACTCAGCTTTGAAAAACACAAACAAATTCAACAACCTCAACATTGAAAATCACCAACAAAGTCAACAACAACATCAACAATGAAAATCACCAACAAATTCAACAAAAACCTCAACAATGAATAACACCAACAAATTCAAAAACAAACTCAGCTTTGAAAAACACAAACAAATTCAACAACCTCAACATTGAAAAACACCAACAAATTCAACAACAACCTCAACTATCAAAAATACAAAAAGGTTCAAAAAAATATAAATTGATAACAACAACAAATTCAACAACAACCTCAATATTGAAAATCACCAACAAAGTTAACAACAACCTCAACAATGAAAAACATCAAACAATTCAACAACAACCGCAACATTCAAAAACACCAACAAATTCAACAACAACCTCAACAATGAAAAACACCAAAAAATTCATCAACAACCTCAACATTCAAAAACAGCAACAAATTCAACAAAAACCTCAACAATTAAAAACACCAAAAAATTCAACAACAACGTCAACTTTGAAAAATACCAATAAATTCAACAACCTCAATAATAAAAAACACCAACAAATTCAACAACAAACTCAACATTGAAAATCACCAAAAAATTCAACAACAACCTCAACATTGAAAAACTACAACAATTTCAACAACAACCTCAACAATGAAAAACACCAAAAAATTCAACAACAAACTCAACATTGAAAATCACCAACAAATTCAACAACAACATCAACTTTGAAAAACACCAACAAATCCAAAAACCTCAACATGGAAAAACACCAACAAATTCAACCACAACCTCAACATTGAAAATCACCAACAAATTCAACAACAACCTCAACAATGAAAAACACCAACAAATTGAACAAAAACCTCAACAAGGAAAAACACCGAAAGATTCATCAACAACCTCAACATTCAAAAAACCAACAAACTCAACAGAAACCTCAACAATGATAAACACCTAAAAATTCAACAACAACCACAACATTGAAAATCACCAACAAATTCAACAACAACCTCAACAATGAAAAGCACCAAATAATGCATCAACAACCTCAACATTCAAAAACAACAAAAAATTCAACAAAAACCTCAACAAAGAAAAACACCGAAAAATTCAACAACAACCTCAACTTTCAACAACACCAACAACTTCAACAACCTCAACATTGAAAAACACCAACAATTTCAACTGCAACCTCAACTTTGAAACATAGAAAAATGATCAAAAAAAACCATTGATAACACCAATGAATTCAACAACCTCAACATTGAAAATCACCAACAAATTCAACAACAACCTCAGCAATGAAAAACATAAAAAATGCAACAACAACCTCAACATTGAAAATCACCAACAAATTCAACAACAACCTCAACTTTGAAAAACACCAACAATTTCAAAAACTTCAACATGGAAAAACAACAACAAATTGAACCAGAACCTCAATATTGAAAATCACTAACAAATTCAACAACAACCTCAACAATGAAAAACACAAACAATTTCAACAAAATCCTCGACAATGAAAAACACCAAAAAATTCATCAACAACCTTAACATTCAAAAACGCTAACAAATTCAACAACAACCTCAACAATGAAAAACACCAAAAAATTCAACAACAACCTCAACATTGAAAATCACCAACAAATTCAACAAAAAACTCAACAATGAAAAACACCAAAAAATTCAACAACAACCTAAACTTTGAAAAACACCAACAAATTCAACAACCTCAACATTGCAAAACACCAACAATTTCAACTGCAACCTCAACTTTGAAAAATACAAAAAAGATTTTAAAAAAAACCATTGATAACACCAATAATTTCAACAACATCAACTTTGAAAAACACCAACAAATTCAACCACAACCTCAACATTGAAAATCACCAACAAAGTCAACAACAACCTCAACAATGAAAAACACCAACAAATTCAACAACAAACTCAGCTTTGGAAAACACAAACAAATTCAACAACCTCAACATGGAAAAACACCAACAAATTCAACAACAACCTCAACTTTCAAAAATACAAAAAGGTTCAACAAAATAAAAATTCATAACAACAACAAATTCAACAACAACCTCAATATTGAAAATCACCAACAAATTTAACAACAACCTCAACAATGAAAAACATCAAACAATTCAACAACAACCTTAATATTCAAAATCACCAACAAATTCAACAACAACCTCAACAATGAAAAACACCAAATAATGCATCAACAACCTCAACATTCGAAAACAACAAAAAATTCAACAACAACCTCAACAATGAAGAACACCAAAAAAATCCAAAAACCTCAACATGGAAAAACACCAACAAATTCAACCACAACCTCAACATTGAAAATCACCAACAAATTCGACAACAACCTCAGCAATGAAAAATATCAAAAAATGCAACAACAACCTCAACATTGAAAATCACCAACAAATTCAACAACAACCTCAACTTTGAAAAACACCAACAATTTCAAAAACTTCAACATGGAAAAACAACAACAAATTGAACCAGAACCTCAATATTGAAAATCACTAACAAATTCAACAACAACCTCAACAATGAAAAACACAAACAATTTCAACAAAATCATCGACAATGAAAAACACCAAAAAATTCATCAACAACCTCAACATTCAAAAACGCTAACAAATTCAACAAAAACCTCAACAATGAAAAACACCAAAAATTTCAACAACAACCTCAACAATGAAAATCACCAACAAATTCAACAAAAACCTCAACAATGAAAAACACCAAAAAATTCAACAACAACCTAAACATTGAAATACACCAACAAATTCAACAACCTCAACATTGCAAAACACCAACAATTTCAACTGCAACCTCAACTTTGAAAAATACAAAAAAGATTTAAAAGAACCATTGATAACACCAATAATTTCAACAACATCAACTTTGAAAAACACCAACAAATTCAACCACAACCTCAACATTGAAAATCACCAACAAAGTCAACAACAACCTCAACAATGAAAAACACCAACAAATTCAACAACAAACTCAGCTTTGAAAAACACAAACAAATTCAACAACCTCAACATTGAAAATCACCAACAAAGTCAACAACAACATCAACAATGAAAATCACCAACAAATTCAACAAAAACCTCAACAATGAATAACACCAACAAATTCAAAAACAAACTCAGCTTTGAAAAACACAAACAAATTCAACAACCTCAACATTGAAAAACACCAACAAATTCAACAACAACCTCAACTATCAAAAATACAAAAAGGTTCAAAAAAATATAAATTGATAACAACAACAAATTCAACAACAACCTCAATATTGAAAATCACCAACAAAGTTAACAACAACCTCAACAATGAAAAACATCAAACAATTCAACAACAACCGCAACATTCAAAAACACCAACAAATTCAACAACAACCTCAACAATGAAAAACACCAAAAAATTCATCAACAACCTCAACATTCAAAAACAGCAACAAATTCAACAAAAACCTCAACAATTAAAAACACCAAAAAATTCAACAACAACGTCAACTTTGAAAAATACCAATAAATTCAACAACCTCAATAATAAAAAACACCAACAAATTCAACAACAAACTCAACATTGAAAATCACCAAAAAATTCAACAACAACCTCAACATTGAAAAACTACAACAATTTCAACAACAACCTCAACAATGAAAAACACCAAAAAATTCAACAACAAACTCAACATTGAAAATCACCAACAAATTCAACAACAACATCAACTTTGAAAAACACCAACAAATCCAAAAACCTCAACATGGAAAAACACCAACAAATTCAACCACAACCTCAACATTGAAAATCACCAACAAATTCAACAACAACCTCAACAATGAAAAACACCAACAAATTGAACAAAAACCTCAACAAGGAAAAACACCGAAAGATTCATCAACAACCTCAACATTCAAAAAACCAACAAACTCAACAGAAACCTCAACAATGATAAACACCTAAAAATTCAACAACAACCACAACATTGAAAATCACCAACAAATTCAACAACAACCTCAACAATGAAAAGCACCAAATAATGCATCAACAACCTCAACATTCAAAAACAACAAAAAATTCAACAAAAACCTCAACAAAGAAAAACACCGAAAAATTCAACAACAACCTCAACTTTCAACAACACCAACAACTTCAACAACCTCAACATTGAAAAACACCAACAATTTCAACTGCAACCTCAACTTTGAAACATAGAAAAATGATCAAAAAAAACCATTGATAACACCAATGAATTCAACAACCTCAACATTGAAAATCACCAACAAATTCAACAACAACCTCAGCAATGAAAAACATAAAAAATGCAACAACAACCTCAACATTGAAAATCACCAACAAATTCAACAACAACCTCAACTTTGAAAAACACCAACAATTTCAAAAACTTCAACATGGAAAAACAACAACAAATTGAACCAGAACCTCAATATTGAAAATCACTAACAAATTCAACAACAACCTCAACAATGAAAAACACAAACAATTTCAACAAAATCCTCGACAATGAAAAACACCAAAAAATTCATCAACAACCTTAACATTCAAAAACGCTAACAAATTCAACAACAACCTCAACAATGAAAAACACCAAAAAATTCAACAACAACCTCAACATTGAAAATCACCAACAAATTCAACAAAAAACTCAACAATGAAAAACACCAAAAAATTCAACAACAACCTAAACTTTGAAAAACACCAACAAATTCAACAACCTCAACATTGCAAAACACCAACAATTTCAACTGCAACCTCAACTTTGAAAAATACAAAAAAGATTTAAAAAAAAACCATTGATAACACCAATAATTTCAACAACATCAACTTTGAAAAACACCAACAAATTCAACCACAACCTCAACATTGAAAATCACCAACAAAGTCAACAACAACCTCAACAATGAAAAACACCAACAAATTCAACAACAAACTCAGCTTTGGAAAACACAAACAAATTCAACAACCTCAACATGGAAAAACACCAACAAATTCAACAACAACCTCAACTTTCAAAAATACAAAAAGGTTCAACAAAATAAAAATTCATAACAACAACAAATTCAACAACAACCTCAATATTGAAAATCACCAACAAATTTAACAACAACCTCAACAATGAAAAACATCAAACAATTCAAAAACAACCTTAATATTCAAAATCACCAACAAATTCAACAACAACCTCAACAATGAAAAACACCAAATAATGCATCAACAACCTCAACATTCGAAAACAACAAAAAATTCAACAACAACCTCAACAATGAAAAACACCAAAAAATCCAAAAACCTCAACATGGAAAAACACCAACAAATTCAACCACAACCTCAACATTGAAAATCACCAACAAATTCGACAACAACCTCAGCAATGAAAAACATCAAAAAATGCAACAACAACCTCAACATTGAAAATCACCAACAAATTCAACAACAACCTCAACTTTGAAAAACACCAACAATTTCAAAAACTTCAACATGGAAAAACAACAACAAATTGAACCAGAACCTCAATATTGAAAATCACTAACAAATTCAACAACAACCTCAACAATGAAAAACACAAACAATTTCAACAAAATCATCGACAATGAAAAACACCAAAAAATTCATCAACAACCTCAACATTCAAAAACGCTAACAAATTCAACAAAAACCTCAACAATGAAAAACACCAAAAAATTCAACAATAACCTCAACAATGAAAATCACCAACAAATTCAACAATAAACCTCAACAATGAAAAACACCAAAAAATTCAACAACAACCTAAACATTGAAATACACCAACAAATTCAACAACCTCAACATTGCAAAACACCAACAATTTCAACTGCAACCTCAACTTTGAAAAATACAAAAAAGATTTAAAAGAACCATTGATAACACCAATAATTTCAACAACATCAACTTTGAAAAACACCAACAAATTCAACCACAACCTCAACATTGAAAATCACCAACAAAGTCAACAACAACCTCAACAATGAAAAACACCAACAAATTCAACAACAAACTCAGCTTTGAAAAACACAAACAAATTCAACAACCTCAACATTGAAAATCACCAACAAAGTCAACAACAACATCAACAATGAAAATCACCAACAAATTCAACAAAAACCTCAACAATGAATAACACCAACAAATTCAAAAACAAACTCAGCTTTGAAAAACACAAACAAATTCAACAACCTCAACATTGAAAAACACCAACAAATTCAACAACAACCTCAACTATCAAAAATACAAAAAGGTTCAAAAAAATATAAATTGATAACAACAACAAATTCAACAACAACCTCAATATTGAAAATCACCAACAAAGTTAACAACAACCTCAACAATGAAAAACATCAAACAATTCAACAACAACCGCAACATTCAAAAACACCAACAAATTCAACAACAACCTCAACAATGAAAAACACCAAAAAATTCATCAACAACCTCAACATTCAAAAACAGCAACAAATTCAACAAAAACCTCAACAATTAAAAACACCAAAAAATTCAACAACAACGTCAACTTTGAAAAATACCAATAAATTCAACAACCTCAATAATAAAAAACACCAACAAATTCAACAACAAACTCAACATTGAAAATCACCAAAAAATTCAACAACAACCTCAACATTGAAAAACTACAACAATTTCAACAACAACCTCAACAATGAAAAACACCAAAAAATTCAACAACAAACTCAACATTGAAAATCACCAACAAATTCAACAACAACATCAACTTTGAAAAACACCAACAAATCCAAAAACCTCAACATGGAAAAACACCAACAAATTCAACCACAAACTCAACATTGAAAATCACCAACAAATTCAACAACAACCTCAACAATGAAAAACACCAACAAATTGAACAAAAACCTCAACAAGGAAAAACACCGAAAGATTCATCAACAACCTCAACATTCAAAAAACCAACAAACTCAACAGAAACCTCAACAATGATAAACACCTAAAAATTCAACAACAACCACAACATTGAAAATCACCAACAAATTCAACAACAACCTCAACAATGAAAAGCACCAAATAATGCATCAACAACCTCAACATTCAAAAACAACAAAAAATTCAACAAAAACCTCAACAAAGAAAAACACCGAAAAATTCAACAACAACCTCAACTTTCAACAACACCAACAACTTCAACAACCTCAACATTGAAAAACACCAACAATTTCAACTGCAACCTCAACTTTGAAACATAGAAAAATGATCAAAAAAAACCATTGATAACACCAATGAATTCAACAACCTCAACATTGAAAATCACCAACAAATTCAACAACAACCTCAGCAATGAAAAACATAAAAAATGCAACAACAACCTCAACATTGAAAATCACCAACAAATTCAACAACAACCTCAACTTTGAAAAACACCAACAATTTCAAAAACTTCAACATGGAAAAACAACAACAAATTGAACCAGAACCTCAATATTGAAAATCACTAACAAATTCAACAACAACCTCAACAATGAAAAACACAAACAATTTCAACAAAATCCTCGACAATGAAAAACACCAAAAAATTCATCAACAACCTTAACATTCAAAAACGCTAACAAATTCAACAACAACCTCAACAATGAAAAACACCAAAAAATTCAACAACAACCTCAACATTGAAAATCACCAACAAATTCAACAAAAAACTCAACAATGAAAAACACCAAAAAATTCAACAACAACCTAAACTTTGAAAAACACCAACAAATTCAACAACCTCAACATTGCAAAACACCAACAATTTCAACTGCAACCTCAACTTTGAAAAATACAAAAAAGATTTAAAAAAAAACCATTGATAACACCAATAATTTCAACAACATCAACTTTGAAAAACACCAACAAATTCAACCACAACCTCAACATTGAAAATCACCAACAAAGTCAACAACAACCTCAACAATGAAAAACACCAACAAATTCAACAACAAACTCAGCTTTGGAAAACACAAACAAATTCAACAACCTCAACATGGAAAAACACCAACAAATTCAACAACAACCTCAACTTTCAAAAATACAAAAAGGTTCAACAAAATAAAAATTCATAACAACAACAAATTCAACAACAACCTCAATATTGAAAATCACCAACAAATTTAACAACAACCTCAACAATGAAAAACATCAAACAATTCAAAAACAACCTTAATATTCAAAATCACCAACAAATTCAACAACAACCTCAACAATGAAAAACACCAAATAATGCATCAACAACCTCAACATTCGAAAACAACAAAAAATTCAACAACAACCTCAACAATGAAAAACACCAAAAAATCCAAAAACCTCAACATGGAAAAACACCAACAAATTCAACCACAACCTCAACATTGAAAATCACCAACAAATTCGACAACAACCTCAGCAATGAAAAACATCAAAAAATGCAACAACAACCTCAACATTGAAAATCACCAACAAATTCAACAACAACCTCAACTTTGAAAAACACCAACAATTTCAAAAACTTCAACATGGAAAAACAACAACAAATTGAACCAGAACCTCAATATTGAAAATCACTAACAAATTCAACAACAACCTCAACAATGAAAAACACAAACAATTTCAACAAAATCATCGACAATGAAAAACACCAAAAAATTCATCAACAACCTCAACATTCAAAAACGCTAACAAATTCAACAAAAACCTCAACAATGAAAAACACCAAAAAATTCAACAATAACCTCAACAATGAAAATCACCAACAAATTCAACAATAAACCTCAACAATGAAAAACACCAAAAAATTCAACAACAACCTAAACATTGAAATACACCAACAAATTCAACAACCTCAACATTGCAAAACACCAACAATTTCAACTGCAACCTCAACTTTGAAAAATACAAAAAAGATTTAAAAGAACCATTGATAACACCAATAATTTCAACAACATCAACTTTGAAAAACACCAACAAATTCAACCACAACCTCAACATTGAAAATCACCAACAAAGTCAACAACAACCTCAACAATGAAAAACACCAACAAATTCAACAACAAACTCAGCTTTGAAAAACACAAACAAATTCAACAACCTCAACATTGAAAATCACCAACAAAGTCAACAACAACATCAACAATGAAAATCACCAACAAATTCAACAAAAACCTCAACAATGAATAACACCAACAAATTCAAAAACAAACTCAGCTTTGAAAAACACAAACAAATTCAACAACCTCAACATTGAAAAACACCAACAAATTCAACAACAACCTCAACTATCAAAAATACAAAAAGGTTCAAAAAAATATAAATTGATAACAACAACAAATTCAACAACAACCTCAATATTGAAAATCACCAACAAAGTTAACAACAACCTCAACAATGAAAAACATCAAACAATTCAACAACAACCGCAACATTCAAAAACACCAACAAATTCAACAACAACCTCAACAATGAAAAACACCAAAAAATTCATCAACAACCTCAACATTCAAAAACAGCAACAAATTCAACAAAAACCTCAACAATTAAAAACACCAAAAAATTCAACAACAACGTCAACTTTGAAAAATACCAATAAATTCAACAACCTCAATAATAAAAAACACCAACAAATTCAACAACAAACTCAACATTGAAAATCACCAAAAAATTCAACAACAACCTCAACATTGAAAAACTACAACAATTTCAACAACAACCTCAACAATGAAAAACACCAAAAAATTCAACAACAAACTCAACATTGAAAATCACCAACAAATTCAACAACAACATCAACTTTGAAAAACACCAACAAATCCAAAAACCTCAACATGGAAAAACACCAACAAATTCAACCACAAACTCAACATTGAAAATCACCAACAAATTCAACAACAACCTCAACAATGAAAAACACCAACAAATTGAACAAAAACCTCAACAAGGAAAAACACCGAAAGATTCATCAACAACCTCAACATTCAAAAAACCAACAAACTCAACAGAAACCTCAACAATGATAAACACCTAAAAATTCAACAACAACCACAACATTGAAAATCACCAACAAATTCAACAACAACCTCAACAATGAAAAGCACCAAATAATGCATCAACAACCTCAACATTCAAAAACAACAAAAAATTCAACAAAAACCTCAACAAAGAAAAACACCGAAAAATTCAACAACAACCTCAACTTTCAACAACACCAACAACTTCAACAACCTCAACATTGAAAAACACCAACAATTTCAACTGCAACCTCAACTTTGAAACATAGAAAAATGATCAAAAAAAACCATTGATAACACCAATGAATTCAACAACCTCAACATTGAAAATCACCAACAAATTCAACAACAACCTCAGCAATGAAAAACATAAAAAATGCAACAACAACCTCAACATTGAAAATCACCAACAAATTCAACAACAACCTCAACTTTGAAAAACACCAACAATTTCAAAAACTTCAACATGGAAAAACAACAACAAATTGAACCAGAACCTCAATATTGAAAATCACTAACAAATTCAACAACAACCTCAACAATGAAAAACACAAACAATTTCAACAAAATCCTCGACAATGAAAAACACCAAAAAATTCATCAACAACCTTAACATTCAAAAACGCTAACAAATTCAACAAAAACCTCAACAATGAAAAACACCAAAAAATTCAACAACAACCTCAACATTGAAAATCACCAACAAATTCAACAAAAAACTCAACAATGAAAAACACCAAAAAATTCAACAACAACCTAAACTTTGAAAAACACCAACAAATTCAACAACCTCAACATTGCAAAACACCAACAATTTCAACTGCAACCTCAACTTTGAAAAATACAAAAAAGATTTAAAAAAAAACCATTGATAACACCAATAATTTCAACAACATCAACTTTGAAAAACACCAACAAATTCAACCACAACCTCAACATTGAAAATCACCAACAAAGTCAACAACAACCTCAACAATGAAAAACACCAACAAATTCAACAACAAACTCAGCTTTGGAAAACACAAACAAATTCAACAACCTCAACATGGAAAAACACCAACAAATTCAACAACAACCTCAACTTTCAAAAATACAAAAAGGTTCAACAAAATAAAAATTCATAACAACAACAAATTCAACAACAACCTCAATATTGAAAATCACCAACAAATTTAACAACAACCTCAACAATGAAAAACATCAAACAATTCAACAACAACCTTAATATTCAAAATCACCAACAAATTCAACAACAACCTCAACAATGAAAAACACCAAATAATGCATCAACAACCTCAACATTCGAAAACAACAAAAAATTCAACAACAACCTCAACAATGAAAAACACCAAAAAATCCAAAAACCTCAACATGGAAAAACACCAACAAATTCAACCACAACCTCAACATTGAAAATCACCAACAAATTCGACAACAACCTCAGCAATGAAAAACATCAAAAAATGCAACAACAACCTCAACATTGAAAATCACCAACAAATTCAACAACAACCTCAACTTTGAAAAACACCAACAATTTCAAAAACTTCAACATGGAAAAACAACAACAAATTGAACCAGAACCTCAATATTGAAAATCACTAACAAATTCAACAACAACCTCAACAATGAAAAACACAAACAATTTCAACAAAATCATCGACAATGAAAAACACCAAAAAATTCATCAACAACCTCAACATTCAAAAACGCTAACAAATTCAACAAAAACCTCAACAATGAAAAACACCAAAAAATTCAACAACAACCTCAACAATGAAAATCACCAACAAATTCAACAATAAACCTCAACAATGAAAAACACCAAAAAATTCAACAACAACCTAAACATTGAAATACACCAACAAATTCAACAACCTCAACATTGCAAAACACCAACAATTTCAACTGCAACCTCAACTTTGAAAAATACAAAAAAGATTTAAAAGAACCATTGATAACACCAATAATTTCAACAACATCAACTTTGAAAAACACCAACAAATTCAACCACAACCTCAACATTGAAAATCACCAACAAAGTCAACAACAACCTCAACAATGAAAAACACCAACAAATTCAACAACAAACTCAGCTTTGAAAAACACAAACAAATTCAACAACCTCAACATTGAAAATCACCAACAAAGTCAACAACAACATCAACAATGAAAATCACCAACAATTTCAACAAAAACCTCAACAATGAATAACACCAACAAATTCAAAAACAAACTCAGCTTTGAAAAACACAAACAAATTCAACAACCTCAACATTGAAAAACACCAACAAATTCAACAACAACCTCAACTATCAAAAATACAAAAAGGTTCAAAAAAATATAAATTGATAACAACAACAAATTCAACAACAACCTCAATATTGAAAATCACCAACAAAGTTAACAACAACCTCAACAATGAAAAACATCAAACAATTCAACAACAACCGCAACATTCAAAAACACCAACAAATTCAACAACAACCTCAACAATGAAAAACACCAAAAAATTCATCAACAACCTCAACATTCAAAAACAGCAACAAATTCAACAAAAACCTCAACAATTAAAAACACCAAAAAATTCAACAACAACGTCAACTTTGAAAAATACCAATAAATTCAACAACCTCAATAATAAAAAACACCAACAAATTCAACAACAAACTCAACATTGAAAATCACCAAAAAATTCAACAACAACCTCAACATTGAAAAACTACAACAATTTCAACAACAACCTCAACAATGAAAAACACCAAAAAATTCAACAACAAACTCAACATTGAAAATCACCAACAAATTCAACAACAACATCAACTTTGAAAAACACCAACAAATCCAAAAACCTCAACATGGAAAAACACCAACAAATTCAACCACAACCTCAACATTGAAAATCACCAACAAATTCAACAACAACCTCAACAATGAAAAACACCAACAAATTGAACAAAAACCTCAACAAGGAAAAACACCGAAAGATTCATCAACAACCTCAACATTCAAAAAACCAACAAACTCAACAGAAACCTCAACAATGATAAACACCTAAAAATTCAACAACAACCACAACATTGAAAATCACCAACAAATTCAACAACAACCTCAACAATGAAAAGCACCAAATAATGCATCAACAACCTCAACATTCAAAAACAACAAAAAATTCAACAAAAACCTCAACAAAGAAAAACACCGAAAAATTCAACAACAACCTCAACTTTCAACAACACCAACAACTTCAACAACCTCAACATTGAAAAACACCAACAATTTCAACTGCAACCTCAACTTTGAAACATAGAAAAATGATCAAAAAAAACCATTGATAACACCAATGAATTCAACAACCTCAACATTGAAAATCACCAACAAATTCAACAACAACCTCAGCAATGAAAAACATAAAAAATGCAACAACAACCTCAACATTGAAAATCACCAACAAATTCAACAACAACCTCAACTTTGAAAAACACCAACAATTTCAAAAACTTCAACATGGAAAAACAACAACAAATTGAACCAGAACCTCAATATTGAAAATCACTAACAAATTCAACAACAACCTCAACAATGAAAAACACAAACAATTTCAACAAAATCCTCGACAATGAAAAACACCAAAAAATTCATCAACAACCTTAACATTCAAAAACGCTAACAAATTCAACAAAAACCTCAACAATGAAAAACACCAAAAAATTCAACAACAACCTCAACATTGAAAATCACCAACAAATTCAACAAAAAACTCAACAATGAAAAACACCAAAAAATTCAACAACAACCTAAACTTTGAAAAACACCAACAAATTCAACAACCTCAACATTGCAAAACACCAACAATTTCAACTGCAACCTCAACTTTGAAAAATACAAAAAAGATTTAAAAAAAAACCATTGATAACACCAATAATTTCAACAACATCAACTTTGAAAAACACCAACAAATTCAACCACAACCTCAACATTGAAAATCACCAACAAAGTCAACAACAACCTCAACAATGAAAAACACCAACAAATTCAACAACAAACTCAGCTTTGGAAAACACAAACAAATTCAACAACCTCAACATGGAAAAACACCAACAAATTCAACAACAACCTCAACTTTCAAAAATACAAAAAGGTTCAACAAAATAAAAATTCATAACAACAACAAATTCAACAACAACCTCAATATTGAAAATCACCAACAAATTTAACAACAACCTCAACAATGAAAAACATCAAACAATTCAACAACAACCTTAATATTCAAAAACACCAACAAATTCAACAACATCCTCAACAATGAAAAACACCAAAAAATTCATCAACAACCTCAACATTCAAAAACAGCAACAAATTCAACAAAAACATCAACAATTAATAACACCAAAATATTCAACAACAACGTCAACCTTGAAAAATACCAATAAATTCAACAACCTCAACAATGAAAAACACCAACAAATTCAACAACAACCTCAACATTGAAAATCACCAAAAAAATCAACAACAACCTCAACATTGAAAAACTCCAACAATTTCAGCAACAACCTCAACAATGAAAAACACTAAAAAATTCAACAACAAACTCAACATTGAAAATCACCAACAAATTCAACAACAACATCAACTTTGAAAAACACCAACAAATTCAAAAACCTCAACATGGAAAAACACCAACAAATTCAACCACAACCTCAACATTGAAAATCACCAACAAATTCAACAACAACCTCAACAATGAAAAACACCAACAAATTGAACAAAAACCTCAACAAGGAAAATCACCGTAAGATTCATCAACAACCTCAACATTCAAAAGTACCAACAAATTCAACAGAAACCACAACAATGAAAAACACATAAAAACTCAACAACAACCTCATCATTGAAAATCACCAACAAATTCAACAACAACCTCAACAATGAAAAATACCAAATAATGCATCAAGAACCTCAACATTCAAAAACAACAAAAAATTCAACAAAAACCTCAACAACGAAAAACACCGAAAAATTCAACAACAACCTCAACTTTGAAAAACACCAACAAATTCAAAAACCTCAACATTGCAAAACACCAACAATTTCAACTGCAACCTCAACTTTGAAAAATACAAAAAAGATTTTAAAAAACCATTGATAACACCAATAATTTCAACAACATCAACTTTGAAAAACACCAACAAATACATCCACAACCTCAACATTGAAAATCACCAACAAAGTCAACAACAACCTCAACAATGAAAAACACCAAATAATGCATCAACAACCTCAACATTCGAAAACAACAAAAAATTCAACAACAACCTCAACAATGAAAAACACCAAAAAATCCAAAAACCTCAACATGGAAAAACACCAACAAATTCAACCACAACCTCAACATTGAAAATCACCAACAAATTCGACAACAACCTCAGCAATGAAAAACATCAAAAAATGCAACAACAACCTCAACATTGAAAATCACCAACAAATTCAACAACAACCTCAACTTTGAAAAACACCAACAATTTCAAAAACTTCAACATGGAAAAACAACAACAAATTGAACCAGAACCTCAATATTGAAAATCACTAACAAATTCAACAACAACCTCAACAATGAAAAACACAAACAATTTCAACAAAATCATCGACAATGAAAAACACCAAAAAATTCATCAACAACCTCAACATTCAAAAACGCTAACAAATTCAACAAAAACCTCAACAATGAAAAACACCAAAAAATTCAACAACAACCTCAACAATGAAAATCACCAACAAATTCAACAATAAACCTCAACAATGAAAAACACCAAAAAATTCAACAACAACCTAAACATTGAAATACACCAACAAATTCAACAACCTCAACATTGCAAAACACCAACAATTTCAACTGCAACCTCAACTTTGAAAAATACAAAAAAGATTTAAAAGAACCATTGATAACACCAATAATTTCAACAACATCAACTTTGAAAAACACCAACAAATTCAACCACAACCTCAACATTGAAAATCACCAACAAAGTCAACAACAACCTCAACAATGAAAAACACCAACAAATTCAACAACAAACTCAGCTTTGAAAAACACAAACAAATTCAACAACCTCAACATTGAAAATCACCAACAAAGTCAACAACAACATCAACAATGAAAATCACCAACAAATTCAACAAAAACCTCAACAATGAATAACACCAACAAATTCAAAAACAAACTCAGCTTTGAAAAACACAAACAAATTCAACATCCTCAACATTGAAAAACACCAACAAATTCAACAACAACCTCAACTATCAAAAATACAAAAAGGTTCAAAAAAATATAAATTGATAACAACAACAAATTCAACAACAACCTCAATATTGAAAATCACCAACAAAGTTAACAACAACCTCAACAATGAAAAACATCAAACAATTCAACAACAACCGCAACATTCAAAAACACCAACAAATTCAACAACAACCTCAACAATGAAAAACACCAAAAAATTCATCAACAACCTCAACATTCAAAAACAGCAACAAATTCAACAAAAACCTCAACAATTAAAAACACCAAAAAATTCAACAACAACGTCAACTTTGAAAAATACCAATAAATTCAACAACCTCAATAATAAAAAACACCAACAAATTCAACAACAAACTCAACATTGAAAATCACCAAAAAATTCAACAACAACCTCAACATTGAAAAACTACAACAATTTCAACAACAACCTCAACAATGAAAAACACCAAAAAATTCAACAACAAACTCAACATTGAAAATCACCAACAAATTCAACAACAACATCAACTTTGAAAAACACCAACAAATCCAAAAACCTCAACATGGAAAAACACCAACAAATTCAACCACAACCTCAACATTGAAAATCACCAACAAATTCAACAACAACCTCAACAATGAAAAACACCAACAAATTGAACAAAAACCTCAACAAGGAAAAACACCGAAAGATTCATCAACAACCTCAACATTCAAAAAACCAACAAACTCAACAGAAACCTCAACAATGATAAACACCTAAAAATTCAACAACAACCACAACATTGAAAATCACCAACAAATTCAACAACAACCTCAACAATGAAAAGCACCAAATAATGCATCAACAACCTCAACATTCAAAAACAACAAAAAATTCAACAAAAACCTCAACAAAGAAAAACACCGAAAAATTCAACAACAACCTCAACTTTCAACAACACCAACAACTTCAACAACCTCAACATTGAAAAACACCAACAATTTCAACTGCAACCTCAACTTTGAAACATAGAAAAATGATCAAAAAAAACCATTGATAACACCAATGAATTCAACAACCTCAACATTGAAAATGACCAACAAATTCAACAACAACCTCAGCAATGAAAAACATAAAAAATGCAACAACAACCTCAACATTGAAAATCACCAACAAATTCAACAACAACCTCAACTTTGAAAAACACCAACAATTTCAAAAACTTCAACATGGAAAAACAACAACAAATTGAACCAGAACCTCAATATTGAAAATCACTAACAAATTCAACAACAACCTCAACAATGAAAAACACAAACAATTTCAACAAAATCCTCGACAATGAAAAACACCAACAAATTCAACAACAAACTCAGCTTTGGAAAACACAAACAAATTCAACAACCTCAACATGGAAAAACACCAACAAATTCAACAACAACCTCAACTTTCAAAAATACAAAAAGGTTCAACAAAATAAAAATTCATAACAACAACAAATTCAACAACAACCTCAATATTGAAAATCACCAACAAATTTAACAACAACCTCAACAATGAAAAACATCAAACAATTCAACAACAACCTTAATATTCAAAATCACCAACAAATTCAACAACAACCTCAACAATGAAAAACACCAAATAATGCATCAACAACCTCAACATTCGAAAACAACAAAAAATTCAACAACAACCTCAACAATGAAAAACACCAAAAAATCCAAAAACCTCAACATGGAAAAACACCAACAAATTCAACCACAACCTCAACATTGAAAATCACCAACAAATTCGACAACAACCTCAGCAATGAAAAACATCAAAAAATTCATCAACAACCTCAACATTCAAAAACGCTAACAAATTCAACAAAAACCTCAACAATGAAAAACACCAAAAAATTCAACAACAACCTCAACATTGAAAATCACCAACAAATTCAACAAAAAACTCAACAATGAAAAACACCAAAAAATTCAACAACAACCTAAACTTTGAAAAACACCAACAAATTCAACAACCTCAACATTGCAAAACACCAACAATTTCAACTGCAACCTCAACTTTGAAAAATACAAAAAAGATTTAAAAAAAAACCATTGATAACACCAATAATTTCAACAACATCAACTTTGAAAAACACCAACAAATTCAACCACAACCTCAACATTGAAAATCACCAACAAAGTCAACAACAACCTCAACAATGAAAAACACCAACAAATTCAACAACAAACTCAGCTTTGGAAAACACAAACAAATTCAACAACCTCAACATGGAAAAACACCAACAAATTCAACAACAACCTCAACTTTCAAAAATACAAAAAGGTTCAACAAAATAAAAATTCATAACAACAACAAATTCAACAACAACCTCAATATTGAAAATCACCAACAAATTTAACAACAACCTCAACAATGAAAAACATCAAACAATTCAACAACAACCTTAATATTCAAAAACACCAACAAATTCAACAACATCCTCAACAATGAAAAACACCAAAAAATTCATCAACAACCTCAACATTCAAAAACAGCAACAAATTCAACAAAAACATCAACAATTAATAACACCAAAATATTCAGCAACAACGTCAACCTTGAAAAATACCAATAAATTCAACAACCTCAACAATGAAAAACACCAACAAATTCAACAACAACCTCAACATTGAAAATCACCAAAAAAATCAACAACAACCTCAACATTGAAAAACTCCAACAATTTCAGCAACAACCTCAACAATGAAAAACACTAAAAAATTCAACAACAAACTCAACATTGAAAATCACCAACAAATTCAACAACAACATCAACTTTGAAAAACACCAACAAATTCAAAAACCTCAACATGGAAAAACACCAACAAATTCAACCACAACCTCAACATTGAAAATCACCAACAAATTCAACAACAACCTCAACAATGAAAAACACCAACAAATTGAACAAAAACCTCAACAAGGAAAATCACCGTAAGATTCATCAACAACCTCAACATTCAAAAGTACCAACAAATTCAACAGAAACCACAACAATGAAAAACACATAAAAACTCAACAACAACCTCATCATTGAAAATCACCAACAAATTCAACAACAACCTCAACAATGAAAAATACCAAATAATGCATCAAGAACCTCAACATTCAAAAACAACAAAAAATTCAACAAAAACCTCAACAACGAAAAACACCGAAAAATTCAACAACAACCTCAACTTTGAAAAACACCAACAAATTCAAAAACCTCAACATTGCAAAACACCAACAATTTCAACTGCAACCTCAACTTTGAAAAATACAAAAAAGATTTTAAAAAACCATTGATAACACCAATAATTTCAACAACATCAACTTTGAAAAACACCAACAAATACATCCACAACCTCAACATTGAAAATCACCAACAAAGTCAACAACAACCTTAACAATGAAAAACACCAACAAATTCAACAAAAACCTCAACAATGAAAAACACCAACAAATTCAACAACAAACTCAGCTTTGAAAAACACAAGCAAATTCAACAACCTCAATATTGAAAATCACCAACAAATTTAACAACAACCTCAACAATGAAAAACATCAAACAATTCAACAACAACTTCAACATTCAAAACAACCAACAAATTCAACAACAACCTCAACAATGAAAAACACCAAAAAATTCATCAACAACCTCAACATTCAAAAACAGCAACAAATTCAACAAAAACCTCAACAATTAATAACACCAAAATATTCAACAACAACGTCAACTTTGAAAAATACCAATAAATTCAACAACCTCAACAATGAAAAACACCAACAAATTCAACAACAACATCAACAATGAAAAACACCAAAAAATTCAACGACAAACTCAACATTGAAAATCACCAACAAATTCAACAACAACATCAACTTTGAAAAACACCAACAAATTCAAAAACCTCAACATGGAAAAACACCAACAAATTCAACCACAACCTCAACATTGAAAATCACCAACAAATTCAACAACAACCTCAACAATGAAAAACACCAACAAATTGAACAAAAACCTCAACAGGGAAAATCACCGAAAGATTCATCAACAACCTCAACATTCAAAAGTACCAACAAATTCAACAGATACCACAACAATCAAAAACACATAAAAACTCAACAACAACATCATCATTGAAAATCACCAACAAATTCAACAACAACCTCAACAATGAAAAATACCAAATAATGCATCAACAACCTCAACATTCAAAAACAACAATAAATTCAACAAAAACCTCAACAATGAAAAACACCGAAAAATTCAACAACAACCTCAACTTTGAACAACACCAACAACTTCAACAACCTCAACATTGAAAAACACCAACAATTTCAACTGCAACCTCAACTTTGAAAAATAGAAAAATGATCAAAAAAAACCATTCATAACATCAATGAATTCAACAACCTCAACATTGAAAATCACCAACAAATTCAACAACAACCTCAGCAATAAAAACATCAAAAAATTCAACAACAACCTCAACATTGAAAATCACCAACAAATTCAACAACAACCTCAACTATGAAAAACACCAACAAATTCAAAAACCTCAACATGGAAAAACACCAACAAATTCAACCAGAACCTCAATATTGAAAATCACCAACGAATTCAACAACAACCTCAACAATGTAAAACACAAACAATTTCAACAAAAACCTCAGCAATGAAAAACACCAAAAAATTCATCAACAACCTCAACATTCAAAAACGCGAACAAATTTAACAAAAACCGCAACAATGAAAAACACCAAAAAATTCAACAACAACCTCAACATTGAAAATCACCAACAACTTCAACAAAAACCTCAACAATGAAAAACACCAAAAAATTCAACAACAACCTCAACTTTGAAAAACACCAACAAATTCAACAACCTCAACATTGCAAAACACCAACAATTTCAACTGCAACCTCAACTTTGAAAAATACAAAAAAGATTTTAAAAAACCATTGATAACACCAATAATTTCAACAACCTCAACTTGGAAAAACACCAACAAATTCAAAAACCTCAACATGGAAAAACATCAACAAATTCAACCACAACCTCAACATTGAAAATCACCAACAAATTCAACAACAACCTCAACAATGAAAAACACCAACAATTTCAACAAAAACCTCAACAATGAAAAGCACCAAAAATTCAACAACAAACTCAGCTTTGAAAACACAAACAACTTCAATAACCTCAACATTGAAAAACACCAACAAATTCAACTACACCCTCAACTTTCAAAGATACAAAAAGGTTCAACAAAATAAAAATTGATAACAACAACAAATTCAACAACAACCTCAATATTGAAAATCATCAACAAATTTAACAACAACCTCAACAATGAAAAACACCAAACAATTCAACACCAACCTCAACATTCAAAAACACCAACAAATTCAACAACAACCTCAACAATGAAAAACACCAAAAAATTCAACAACAACCTCAACATTCAAAAACACCAACAAATTCAATAAAACCTCAACAATTAAAAACACCAACAAATTGAAAAACGTCAACTTTGAAAAATACCAACAAATTCAACAACCTCAACAATGAACAACACCAACAATATCAACAACAAACTCAACATTGAAAATCACCAAAAAAATCAACAACAACCTCAACACTGAACAACTCCAACAATTTCAACAACAACCTCAACAATGAAAAACACCAAAAAATTCAACAACAAACTCAACATTGAAAATCACCAACAAATTCAACAACAACATCAACTTTGAAAAACACCAACAAATTCAAAAACCTTAACATGGAAAAACACCAACAAATTCAACCACAACCTCAACATTGAAAATCACCAACAAATTCAACAACAACCTCAACAATGAAAAACACCAACAAATTCATCAAAAACCTCAAACAAAAAAAACACCAAAAAATTCATCAACAACCTCGACTTACAAAAACACCAACAGATTCAACAGAATCCTCAACAATGAAATACACCAAAAAATTCAACAACAAACTCAACATTTAAAATCACCAACAAATTCAACAAGAACCTCAACAATGAAAAACAACATTAAATTCAACAATCTCAACATTGAAAATCACCAACAAATTCAAAAAAAACCTCAACAATGAAAAACACCAAAAAATTCAACTACAAACTCAACATTGAAAATCACCAACAAATTCAACAACAACATCAACTTTGAAAAACACCAACAAATTCAAAAACCTTAACATGGAAAAACACCAACAAATTCAACCACAACCTCAACATTGAAAAGCACCAACAAATTCAACAACAACCTCAACAATGAAAAACACCAACAAATTGAACAAAAACCTCAACAAGGAAAAACACCGAAAGATTCATCAACAACCTCAACGTTCAAAAACACCAACAAATTCAACAGAAACCACAACAATGAAAAACACCTAAAAATTCAACAACAACCTCAACATTGAAAGCCACCAACAAATTCAACAAAAACCTCAACAATGAAGAGCACCAAATAATGCATCAAAAACCTCAACATTCAAAAACACCAAAAAATTCAACAAAAGCCTCAACAATGAAGAACACCGAAAAATTCAACAACAACCTCAACTTTGAAAAACACCAACAACTTCAACAACCTCAACATTGAAAAACACCAACAAATTCAACTGCAAGTTCAACTTTGAAAAATACACAAATGATCAAAAAAAAAACCATTGATAACACCGATGAATTCAACAACCTCAACATTGAAAATCACCAACAAATTCAACAACAACCTCAACATTGAAAAACACCAACAAATTCAACAAAAACCTCAACAATGAAAAACACCGAAAGATTCATCAACAACCTCAACATTAAAAAATGCCATCAAATTCAACAGAAACCACAACAATGAAAAGCACCTAAAAATTCAACAACAACCTCAACATTGAAAATCACAAACAAATTCAACAACATCCTCAACAATGAAAAACACCGAAAAATTCAACAACAACCTCAACTTTGAACAACACCAACAACTTCAACAACCTCAACATTGAGAAACACCAACAATTTCAACTGCAACCTCAACTTTGTAACATAGAAAAATGATCAAAAAAAACCATTGATAATACCAATGAATTCAACAACCTCAACATTGAAAATCACCAACAAATTCAACAACAACCTCAGCAATGAAAAACATTAAAAAATGCAACAACAACCTCAACATTGAAAATCACCAACAAATTCAACAACAACCTCAACTTTGAAAAACACCAACAAATTCAAAAACCTCAACATGGAAAAACAACAACAAATTGAACGAGAATCTCAATATTGAAAATCACCAACAAATTCAACAACAACCCCAACAATGAAAAACACAAACAATTTCAACAAAAACCTCAACAATGAAAAACACCAAAAAATTCATCAACAACCTCAACATTCAAAAACGCTAACAAATTCAACAAAAACCTCAACAATGAAAAACACCAAAAAATTCAACAACAACCTAAACATTGAAAATCACCAACAAATTCAACAAAAACCTCAACAATGAAAAACACCAAAAAATTCAACAACAACCTCAACTTTGAAAAACACCAACAAATTCAACAACCTCAACATTGCAAAACACCAACAATTTCAACTGCAACCTCAACTTTGAAAAATACAAAAAAGATTTAAAAGAACCATTGATAACACCAATAATTTCAACAACATCAACTTTGAAAAACACCAACAAATACATCCACGACCTCAACATTGAAAATCACCAACAAAGTCAACAACAACCTCAACAATGAAAAACACCAACAAATTCAAAAAAAACCTCAACAATGAAAAACACCAACAAATTCAACAACAAACTCAGCTTTGAAAAACACAAACAAATTCAACAACCTCAACATTGAAAAACACCAACAAATTCAACAACAACCTCAACATTGAAAATCACCAACAAAGTCAACAACAACCTCAACAATGAAAAAGACCAACAAATTCAACAAAAACCTCAGCTTTGAAAAACACAAACAAATTCAACAACCTCAACATTGAAAAACACCAACAAATTCAACAACAACCTCAACTTTCAAAAATACAAAAAGGTTCAACAAAATAAAAATTCATAACAACAACATATTCAACAATAACCTCAATATTGAAAATCTCCAACAAATTTAACAACCTCAACAATGAAAAGCATCAATCAATTCAACAACAACCTCAACATTGAAAATCACCAACAAATTCAACAACAACCTCAACTTTGAAAAACACCAACAAATTCAAAATCCTCAACATGGAAAAACAACAACAAATTGAACCAGAATCTCAATATTGAAAATCACCAACAAATTCAACAACAACCCCAACAATGAAAAACACAAACAATTTCAACAAAAACCTCAACAATGAAAAACACCAAAAAATTCAACAACAACCTCAACATTGAAAATCACCAACAAATTCAACAAAGACCTCAACAATGAATAACACCAACAAATTCAAAAAAAACCTCAACAATGAAAAACACCAACAAATTCAACAACAAACTCAGCTTTGAAGAACAAAAACAAATTCAACAACCTCAACATTGAAAATCACCAAAAAATTCAACAACAACCTCAACAATGAAAAACACCAAAAAATTCAACAACAACCTCAACTTTGAAACACACGAACAACTTCAACAACCTCAACATTGCAAAACATCAACAATTTCAACTGCAACCTCAACTTTGAAAAATACAAAAAAAAATTTAGAAAACCATTGATAACACCAATAATTTCAACAACATCAACTTTGAAAACACCATCAAATTCAACCACAACCTCAACATTGAAAATCACGAACAAAGTCAACAAAAACCTCAACAATGAAAAACACCAACTAATTCAACATAAATCTCAACAATGAAAAACACCAACAAATTCAATAACAAACTCAGCTTTAAAAAACACAAACAAATTCAACAACCTCAACATTGAAAAACACCAACAAATTCAACAACAACCTCAAATTTCAAAAATACAAAAAGGTTCAACAAAATAAAAATTCATAACAACAACAAATTCAACAACAACCTCAATATTGAAAATCACCAACAAATTTAACAACAACCTCAACAATGAAAAACATCAAACAACTCAACAACAACATCAACATTCAAAAACACCAACAAATTCAACAACAACCTCATCAATTAAAAACACCAAAAAATTCATCAACAACCTCAACATTCAAAAACAGCAACAAATTCAACAAAAACCTCAACAATGAAAAACACCAAAAAATTCAACAACAACCTCAACTTTGAAACACACCAACAAATTCAACAACCTCAACATTGCAAAACACCAACAATTTCAACTGCAACCTCAACTTTGAAAAATACAAAAAAGATTTCAAAGAACCATTGATAACACCAATAATTTCAACAACAGCAACTTTGAAAAACACCAACAAATTCAACCACAACCTCAACATTGAAAATCACCAACAAAGTCAACAACAACCTCAACAATGAAAAACACCAACAAATTCAAAAAAAACCTCAACAATGGAAAACACCAACAAATTCAACAACAAACTCAGCTTTGAAAAACACAAACAAATTCAACAACCTCAACATTGAAAAACACCAACAAATTCAACAACAACCTCAACAATGAAAAACACCAACAAATTCAACAACAAACTCAGCTTTGAAAAACACAAACAAATTCAACAACATCAACATTGAAAAACACCAACAAATTCAACAACAACCTCAACTTTCAAAAATACAAAAAGGTTCAACAAAATAAAAATTCATAACAACAACAATTTCAACAACAACCTCAATATTAAAAATCACCAACAAATTTAACAACAACCTCAACAATGAAAAACACCAAAAAATTCATCAACAACCTCAACATTCAAAAACAGCAACAAATTCAACAAAAACCTCAACAATTAAAAACACCAAAAAATTCAACAACAACTTTCAACTTTGAAAAATACCAATAAATTCAACAACCTCAATAATGAAAAACACCAACAAATTCAACAACAAACTCAACATTGAAAATCACCAAAAAATTCAACAACAACCTCAACATTGAAAAACTCCAACAATTTGAACAACAACCTCAACAATGAAAAACACCAACAAATTCAACAACAACATCAACTTTGAAAAACACCAACAAATCCAAAAACCTCAACATGGAAAAACACCAACAAATTTAACCACAACCTCAACATGGAAAAACACCAACAAATTCAACAAAAACCTCAACAATGAAAAACATCAAATAATGCATCAACAACCTCAACATTCAAAAACAACAAAAAATTCAACATAAACCTCAACAATGAAAAACACCAAAAAATTCAACAACAACCTCAACTTTGAAACACACAAACAACTTCAACAACCTCAACATTGCAAAACATCAGCAATTTCAACTGCAACCTCAACTTTGAAAAATACAAAAAAGATTTTAGAAAACCATTGATAACACCAATAATTTCAACAACATCAACTTTGAAAACATCAACAATTTCAACCACAACCTCAACATTGAAAATCACGAACAAAGTCAACAAAAACCTCAACAATGAAAAACACCAACTAATTCATCAAAAATCTCAACAATGAAAAACACCAACAAATTCAACAACAAACTCAGCTTTAAAAAACACAAACAAATTCAACAACCTCAACATTGAAAAACACCAACAAATTCAACAACAACCTCAAATTTCAAAAATACAAAAAGGTTCAACAAAATAAAAATTCATAACAACAACAAATTCAACAACAACCTCAATATTGAAAATCACCAACAAATTTAACAACAACCTCAACAATGAAAAACATCAAACAACTCAACAACAACCTCAACATTCAAAAACACCAACAAATTCAACAACAACCTCATCAATTAAAAACACCAAAAAATTCATCAACAACCTCAACATTCAAAAACAGCAACAAATTCAACAAAAACCTCAACAATGAAAAACACCAAAAAATTCAACAACAACCTCATCTTTGAAACACACCAACAAATTCAACAACCTCAACATTGCAAAACACCAACAATTTCAACTGCAACCTCAACTTTGAAAAATACAAAAAAGATTTAAAAGAACCATTGATAACACCAATAATTTCAACAACATCAACTTTGAAAAACACCAACAAATTCAACCACAACCTCAACATTGAAAATCACCAACAAAGTCAACAACAACCTCAACAATGAAAAACACCAACAAATTCAAAAAAAACCTCAACAATGAAAAACACCAACAAATTCAACAACAAAATCAGCTTTGAAAAACACAAACAAATTCAACAACCTCAACATTGAAAAACACCAACAAATTCAACAACAACCTCAACATTGAAAATCACCAACAAAGTCAACAACAACCTCAACTTTCAAAAATACAAAAAGGTTCAACAAAATAAAAATTCATAACAACAACAAATTCAACAATAACCTCAATATTGAAAATCACCAACAAATTTAACAACCTCAACAATGAAAAACACCAACTAATTCAACAAAAATCTCAACAATGAAAAACACCAACAAATTCAACAACAAACTCAGCTTTGAAAAACACAAACAAATTCAACAACCTCAACATTGAAAATCACCAACAAAGTCAACAACAACATCAACAATGAAAATCACCAACAAATTCAACAAAAACCTCAACAATGAATAACACCAACAAATTCAAAAACAAACTCAGCTTTGAAAAACACAAACAAATTCAACAACCTCAACATTGAAAATCACCAACAAAGTTAACAACAACCTCAACAATGAAAAACATCAAACAATTCAACAACAACCTCAACATTCAAAAACACCAACAAATTCAACAACAACCTCAACAATGAAAAACACCAAAAAATTCATCAACAACCTCAACATTCAAAAACAGCAACAAATTCAACAAAAACCTCAACAATTAAAAACACCAAAAAATTCAACAACAACGTCAACTTTGAAAAATACCAATAAATTCAACAAGCTCAATAATAAAAAACACCAACAAATTCAACAACAAACTCAACATTGAAAAACTCCAACAATTTCAACAACAACCTCAACAATGAAAAACACCAAAAAATTCAACAACAAACTCAACATTGAAAATCACCAACAAATTCAACAACAACATCAACTTGGAAAAACACCAACAAATCCAAAAACCTCAACATGGAAAAACACCAACAAATTCAACCACAACCTCAACATTGAAAATCACCAACAAATTCAACAACAACCTCAACAATGAAAAACACCAACAAATTGAACAAAAACCTGAACAAGGAAAAACACCGAAAGATTCATCAACAACCTCAACATTCAAAAAAACCAACAAACTCAACAGAAACCTCAACAATGATAAACACCTAAAGATTCAACAACAACCACAACATTGAAAATCACCAACAAATTCAACAACAACCTCAACAATGAAAAGCACCAAATAATGCATCAACAACCTCAACATTCAAAAACAACAAAAAATTCAACAAAAACCTCAACAAAGAAAAACACCGAAAAATTCAACAACAACCTCAACTTTCAACAACACCAACAACTTCAACAACCTCAACATTGAAAAACACCAACAATTTCAACTGCAATCTCAACTTTGAAACATAGAAAAATGATCAAAAAAAACCATTGATAATACCAATGAATTCAACAACCTCAACATTGAAAATCACCAACAAATTCAACAACAACCTCAGCAATGAAAAACATTAAAAAATGCAACAACAACCTCAACATTGAAAATCACCAACAAATTCAACAACAACCTCAACTTTGAAAAACACCAACAAATTCAAAAACCTCAACATGGAAAAACAACAACAAATTGAACGAGAATCTCAATATTGAAAATCACCAACAAATTCAACAACAACCCCAACAATGAAAAACACAAACAATTTCAACAAAAACCTCAACAATGAAAAACACCAAAAAATTCATCAACAACCTCAACATTCAAAAACGCTAACAAATTCAACAAAAACCTCAACAATGAAAAACACCAAAAAATTCAACAACAACCTAAACATTGAAAATCACCAACAAATTCAACAAAAACCTCAACAATGAAAAACACCAAAAAATTCAACAACAACCTCAACTTTGAAAAACACCAACAAATTCAACAACCTCAACATTGCAAAACACCAACAATTTCAACTGCAACCTCAACTTTGAAAAATACAAAAAAGATTTAAAAGAACCATTGATAACACCAATAATTTCAACAACATCAACTTTGAAAAACACCAACAAATACATCCACGACCTCAACATTGAAAATCACCAACAAAGTCAACAACAACCTCAACAATGAAAAACACCAACAAATTCAAAAAAAACCTCAACAATGAAAAACACCAACAAATTCAACAACAAACTCAGCTTTGAAAAACACAAACAAATTCAACAACCTCAACATTGAAAAACACCAACAAATTCAACAACAACCTCAACATTGAAAATCACCAACAAAGTCAACAACAACCTCAACAATGAAAAAGACCAACAAATTCAACAAAAACCACAGCTTTGAAAAACACAAACAAATTCAACAACCTCAACATTGAAAAACACCAACAAATTCAACAACAACCTCAACTTTCAAAAATACAAAAAGGTTCAACAAAATAAAAATTCATAACAACAACATATTCAACAATAACCTCAATATTGAAAATCTCCAACAAATTTAACAACCTCAACAATGAAAAGCATCAATCAATTCAACAACAACCTCAACATTGAAAATCACCAACAAATTCAACAACAACCTCAACTTTGAAAAACACCAACAAATTCAAAATCCTCAACATGGAAAAACAACAACAAATTGAACCAGAATCTCAATATTGAAAATCACCAACAAATTCAACAACAACCCCAACAATGAAAAACACAAACAATTTCAACAAAAACCTCAACAATGAAAAACACCAAAAAATTCATCAACAACCTCAACATTCAAAAACGCTAACAAATTCACCAAAAACCTCAACAATGAAAAACACCAAAAAATTCAACAACAACCTCAACATTGAAAATCACCAACAAATTCAACAAAGACCTCAACAATGAATAACACCAACAAATTCAAAAAAAACCTCAACAATGAAAAACACCAACAAATTCAACAACAAACTCAGCTTTGAAGAACAAAAACAAATTCAACAACCTCAACATTGAAAATCACCAACAAATTCAACAACAACCTCAACAATGAAAAACACCAAAAAATTCAACAACAACCTCAACTTTGAAACACACGAACAACTTCAACAACCTCAACATTGCAAAACATCAACAATTTCAACTGCAACCTCAACTTTGAAAAATACAAAAAAAATTTTAGAAAACCATTGATAACACCAATAATTTCAACAACATCAACTTTGAAAACACCAACAAATTCAACCACAACCTCAACATTGAAAATCACGAACAAAGTCAACAAAAACCTCAACAATGAAAAACACCAACTAATTCAACAAAAATCTCAACAATGAAAAACACCAACAAATTCAATAACAAACTCAGCTTTAAAAAACACAAACAAATTCAACAACCTCAACATTGAAAAACACCAACAAATTCAACAACAACCTCAAATTTCAAAAATACAAAAAGGTTCAACAAAATAAAAATTCATAACAACAACAAATTCAACAACAACCTCAATATTGAAAATCACCAACAAATTTAACAACAACCTCAACAATGAAAAACATCAAACAACTCAACAACAACATCAACATTCAAAAACACCAACAAATTCAACAACAACCTCATCAATTAAAAACACCAAAAAATTCATCAACAACCTCAACATTCAAAAACAGCAACAAATTCAACAAAAACCTCAACAATGAAAAACACCAAAAAATTCAACAACAACCTCAACTTTGAAACACACCAACAAATTCAACAACCTCAACATTGCAAAACACCAACAATTTCAACTGCAACCTCAACTTTGAAAAATACAAAAAAGATTTCAAAGAACCATTGATAACACCAATAATTTCAACAACAGCAACTTTGAAAAACACCAACAAATTCAACCACAACCTCAACATTGAAAATCACCAACAAAGTCAACAACAACCTCAACAATGAAAAACACCAACAAATTCAAAAAAAACCTCAACAATGGAAAACACCAACAAATTCAACAACAAACTCAGCTTTGAAAAACACAAACAAATTCAACAACCTCAACATTGAAAAACACCAACAAATTCAACAACAACCTCAACAATGAAAAACACCAACAAATTCAACAACAAACTCAGCTTTGAAAAACACAAACAAATTCAACAACATCAACATTGAAAAACACCAACAAATTCAACAACAACCTCAACTTTCAAAATTACAAAAAGGTTCAACAAAATAAAAATTCATAACAACAACAATTTCAACAACAACCTCAATATTAAAAATCACCAACAAATTTAACAACAACCTCAACAATGAAAAACACCAAAAAATTCATCAACAACCTCAACATTCAAAAACAGCAACAAATTCAACAAAAACCTCAACAATTAAAAACACCAAAAATTCAACAACAACTTTCAACTTTGAAAAATACCAATAAATTCAACAACCTCAATAATGAAAAACACCAACAAATTCAACAACAAACTCAACATTGAAAATCACCAAAAAATTCAACAACAACCTCAACATTGAAAAACTCCAACAATTTGAACAACAACCTCAACAATGAAAAACACCAAAAAATTCAACAACAACATCAACTTTGAAAAACACCAACAAATCCAAAAACCTCAACATGGAAAAACACCAACAAATTTAACCACAACCTCAACATGGAAAAACACCAACAAATTCAACAAAAACCTCAACAATGAAAAACATCAAATAATGCATCAACAACCTCAACATTCAAAAACAACAAAAAATTCAACATAAACCTCAACAATGAAAAACACCAAAAAATTCAACAACAACCTCAACTTTGAAACACACAAACAACTTCAACAACCTCAACATTGCAAAACATCAGCAATTTCAACTGCAACCTCAACTTTGAAAAATACAAAAAAGATTTTAGAAAACCATTGATAACACCAATAATTTCAACAACATCAACTTTGAAAACATCAACAAATTCAACCACAACCTCAACATTGAAAATCACGAACAAAGTCAACAAAAACCTCAACAATGAAAAACACCAACTAATTCATCAAAAATCTCAACAATGAAAAACACCAACAAATTCAACAACAAACTCAGCTTTAAAAAACACAAACAAATTCAACAACCTCAACATTGAAAAACACCAACAAATTCAACAACAACCTCAAATTTCAAAAATACAAAAAGGTTCAACAAAATAAAAATTCATAACAACAACAAATTCAACAACAACCTCAATATTGAAAATCACCAACAAATTTAACAACAACCTCAACAATGAAAAACATCAAACAACTCAACAACAACCTCAACATTCAAAAACACCAACAAATTCAACAACAACCTCATCAATTAAAAAGACCAAAAAATTCATCAACAACCTCAACATTCAAAAACAGCAACAAATTCAACAAAAACCTCAACAATGAAAAACACCAAAAAATTCAACAACAACCTCATCTTTGAAACACACCAACAAATTCAACAACCTCAACATTGCAAAACACCAACAATTTCAACTGCAACCTCAACTTTGAAAAATACAAAAAAGATTTAAAAGAACCATTGATAACACCAATAATTTCAACAACATCAACTTTGAAAAACACCAACAAATTCAACCACAACCTCAACATTGAAAATCACCAACAAAGTCAACAACAACCTCAACAATGAAAAACACCAACAAATTCAAAAAAAACCTCAACAATGAAAAACACCAACAAATTCAACAACAAACTCAGCTTTGAAAAACACAAACAAATTCAACAACCTCAACATTGAAAAACACCAACAAATTCAACAACAACCTCAACATTGAAAATCACCAACAAAGTCAACAACAACCTCAACTTTCAAAAATACAAAAAGGTTCAACAAAATAAAAATTCATAACAACAACAAATTCAACAATAACCTCAATATTGAAAATCACCAACAAATTTAACAACCTCAACAATGAAAAACACCAACTAATTCAACAAAAATCTCAACAATGAAAAACACCAACAAATTCAACAACAAACTCAGCTTTGAAAAACACAAACAAATTCAACAACCTCAACATTGAAAATCACCAACAAAGTCAACAACAACATCAACAATGAAAATCACCAACAAATTCAACAAAAACCTCAACAATGAATAACACCAACAAATTCAAAAACAAACTCAGCTTTGAAAAACACAAACAAATTCAACAACCTCAACATTGAAAATCACCAACAAATTCAACAACAACCTCAACAATGAAAAACATCAAACAATTCAACAACAACCTCAACATTCAAAAACACCAACAAATTCAACAACAACCTCAACAATGAAAAACACCAAAAAATTCATCAACAACCTCAACATTCAAAAACAGCAACAAATTCAACAAAAACCTCAACAATTAAAAACACCAAAAAATTCAACAACAACGTCAACTTTGAAAAATACCAATAAATTCAACAAGCTCAATAATAAAAAACACCAACAAATTCAACAACAAACTCAACATTGAAAAACTCCAACAATTTCAACAACAACCTCAACAATGAAAAACACCAAAAAATTCAACAACAAACTCAACATTGAAAATCACCAACAAATTCAACAACAACATCAACTTGGAAAAACACCAACAAATCCAAAAACCTCAACATGGAAAAACACCAACAAATTCAACCACAACCTCAACATTGAAAATCACCAACAAATTCAACAACAACCTCAACAATGAAAAACACCAACAAATTGAACAAAAACCTGAACAAGGAAAAACACCGAAAGATTCATCAACAACCTCAACATTCAAAAAAACCAACAAACTCAACAGAAACCTCAACAATGATAAACACCTAAAGATTCAACAACAACCACAACATTGAAAATCACCAACAAATTCAACAACAACCTCAACAATGAAAAGCACCAAATAATGCATCAACAACCTCAACATTCAAAAACAACAAAAAATTCAACAAAAACCTCAACAAAGAAAAACACCGAAAAATTCAACAACAACCTCAACTTTCAACAACACCAACAACTTCAACAACCTCAACATTGAAAAACACCAACAATTTCAACTGCAATCTCAACTTTGAAACATAGAAAAATGATCAAAAAAAACCATTGATAACACCAATGAATTCAACAACCTCAACATTGAAAATCACCAACAAATTCAACAACAACCTCAGCAATGAAAAACATAAAAAATGCAACAACAACCTCAACATTGAAAATCACCAACAAATTCAACAACAACCTCAACTTTGAAAAACACCAACAATTTCAAAAACTTCAACATGGAAAAACAACAACAAATTGAACCAGAACCTCAATATTGAAAATCACTAACAAATTCAACAACAACCTCAACAATGAAAAACACAAACAATTTCAACAAAATCCTCGACAATGAAAAACACCAAAAAATTCATCAACAACCTCAACATTCAAAAACGCTAACAAATTCAACAAAAACCTCAACAATGAAAAACACCAAAAAATTCAACAACAACCTCAACATTGAAAATCACCAACAAATTCAACAGAAACCTCAACAATGAAAAACACCAAAAAATTCAACAACAACCTAAACTTTGAAAACCACCAACATATTCAACAACCTCAACATTGCAAAACACCAACAATTTCAACTGCAACCTCAACTTTGAAAAATACAAAAAAGATTTTAAAAAAAACCGTTGATAACACCAATAATTTCAACAACATCAACTTTGAAAAACACCAACAAATTCAACCACAAACTCAACATTGAAAATCACCAACAAAGTCAACAACAACCTCAACAATGAAAAACACCAACAAATTCAACAACAAACTCAGCTTTGAAAAACACAAACAAATTCAACAACCTCAACATGGAAAAACACCAACAAATTCAACAACAACCTCAACTTTCAAAAATACAAAAAGGTTCAACAAAATAAAAATTCATAACAACAACAAATTCAACAACAACCTCAATATTGAAAATCACCAACAAATTTAACAACAACCTCAACAATGAAAAACATCAAACAATTCAACAACAACCTTAACATTCAAAAACACCAACAAATTCAACAACAACCTCAACAATGAAAAACACCAAAAAATTCATCAACAACCTCAACATTCAAAAAGAGCAACAAATTCAACAAAAACCTCAACAATTAATAACACCAAAATATTCAACAACAACGTCAACCTTGAAAAATACCAATAAATTCAACAACCTCAACAATGAAAAACACCAACAAATTCAACAACAAACTCAACATTGAAAATCACCAAAAAATTCAACAACAACCTCAACATTGAAAAACTCCAACAATTTCAGCAACAACCTCAACAATGAAAAACACTAAAAAATTCAACAACAAACTCAACATTGAAAATCACCAACAAATTCAACAACAACATCAACTTTGAAAAACACCAACAAATTCAAAAACCTCAACATGGAAAAACACCAACAAATTCAACCACAACCTCAACATTGAAAATCACCAACAAATTCAACAACAACCTCAACAATGAAAAACACCAACAAATTGAACAAAAACCTCAACAAGGAAAATCACCGTAAGATTCATCAACAACCTCAACATTCAAAAGTACCAACAAATTCAACAGAAACCACAACAATGAAAAACACATAAAAACTCAACAACAACCTCATCATTGAAAATCACCAACAAATTCAACAACAACCTCAACAATGAAAAATACCAAATAATGCATCAAGAACCTCAACATTCAAAAACAACAAAAAATTCAACAAAAACCTCAACAACGAAAAACACCGAAAAATTCAACAACAACCTCAACTTTGAAAAACACCAACAAATTCAAAAACCTCAACATTGCAAAACACCAACAATTTCAACTGCAACCTCAACTTTGAAAAATACAAAAAAGATTTTAAAAAACCATTGATAACACCAATAATTTCAACAACATCAACTTTGAAAAACACCAACAAATTCATCCACAACCTCAACATTGAAAATCACCAACAAAGTCAACAACAACCTTAACAATGAAAAACACCAACAAATTCAACAAAAACCTCAACAATGAAAAACACCAACAAATTCAACAACAAACTCAGCTTTGAAAAACACAAACAAATTCAACAAGCTCAACATGGAAAAACAGCAACAAATTCAACAACAACCTCAACTTTCAAAAATACAAAACGGTTCAACAAAATAAAAATTCATAACAACAACAAGTTCAACAACAACCTCAATATTGAAAATCACCAACAAATTTAACAACAACCTCAACAATGAAAAACATCAAACAATTCAACAACAACCTCAACATTCAAAAACACCAACAAATTCGACAACAACCTCAACAATGAAAAACACCAAAAAATTCATCAACAACCTCAACATTCAAAAAGAGCAACAAATTCAACAAAAACCTCAACAATTAATAACACCAAAATATTCAACAACAACGTCAACTTTGAAAAATACCAATAAATTCAACAACCTCAACAATGAAAAACACCAACAAATTCAACAACAAACTCAACATTGAAAATCACCAAAAAATTCAACAACAACCTTAACATTGAAAAACTCCAGCAATTTCAGCAACAACCTCAACAATGAAAAACACCAAAAAATTCAACGACAAACTCAACATTGAAAATCACCAACAAATTCAACAACAACATCAACTTTGAAAAACACCAACAAATTCAAAAACCTCAACATGGAAAAACACCAACAAATTCAACCACAACCTCAACATTGAAAATCACCAACAAATTCAACAACAACCTCAACAATGAAAAACACCAACAAATTGAACAAAAACCTCAACAGGGAAAATCACCGAAAGATTCATCAACAACCTCAACATTCAAAAGTACCAACAAATTCAACAGATACCACAACAATCAAAAACACATAAAAACTCAACAACAACATCATCATTGAAAATCACCAACAAATTCAACAACAACCTCAACAATGAAAAATACCAAATAATGC
Organism: Cetorhinus maximus; assembly: GCF_964194155.1. Lineage (NCBI taxonomy): Eukaryota > Metazoa > Chordata > Chondrichthyes > Lamniformes > Cetorhinidae > Cetorhinus > Cetorhinus maximus. The sequence continues at coordinate 155,432 of NW_027596439.1, read as the reverse complement.
ATCAACAACCTCAACATTCAAAAACAACAATAAATTCAACAAAAACCTCAACAATGAAAAACACCGAAAAATTCAACAACAACCTCAACTTTGAACAACACCAACAACTTCAACAACCTCAACATTGAAAAACACCAACAATTTCAACTGCAACCTCAACTTTGAAAAATAGAAAAATGATCAAAAAAAACCATTCATAACATCAATGAATTCAACAACCTCAACATTGAAAATCACCAACAAATTCAACAACAACCTCAGCAATGAAAAACATCAAAAAATTCAACAACAACCTCAACATTGAAAATCACCAACAAATTCAACAACAACCTCAACTATGAAAAACACCAACAAATTCAAAAACCTCAACATGGAAAAACACCAACAAATTCAACCAGAACCTCAACAATGTAAAACACAAACAATTTCAACAAAAACCTCAGCAATGAAAAACACCAAAAAATTCATCAACAACCTCAACATTCAAAAACGCGAACAAATTTAACAAAAACCTCAACAATGAAAAACACCAAAAAATTCAACAACAACCTCAACATTGAAAATCACCAACAACTTCAACAAAAACCTCAACAATGAAAAACACCAACAAATTCAACTACAAACTCAATATTGAAAATCACCAACAAATTCAACAGCAACCTCAACAATGAAAGACACCAACAAATTCAACAAAAACCTCAACAATGAAAAACACCAAAAAAATCAACAACAACCTCAATTTGAAAAACACCAACAGATTTAACAAACTCAACATTCAAATACACCAACAAATTCAACAACAAACTCAACATTGAAAATCACCAACAAATTCAACAACAACCTCAACTTTGAAAGACACAAACAAATTCAAAAACCTCAACATAGAAAAACACCAATAAATTCAACCATAACCTCAATATTGAAAATCACCAACAAATTCAACAACAACCTCAACAATGAAAAACACCAACAAATTCAACAAAAACCTCAACAATGAAAACACCAAAAAATTCAACAACAACCTCAACTTTGAAAAACACCAACAAATTCAACAACCTCAACATTGCAAAACACCAACAATTTCAACTGCAACCTCAACTTTGAAAAATACAAAAAAGATTTTAAAAAACCATTGATAACACCAATAACTTCAACAACCTCAACTTTGAAAAACACCAACAAATTCAAAAACCTCAACATGGAAAAACATCAACAAATTCAACCACAACCTCAACATTGAAAATCACCAACAAATTCAACAACAACCTCAACAATGAAAAACACCAACAAATTCAACAAAAACCTCAACAATGAAAATCACCAACAAATTCAACAACAAACTCAGCTTTGAAAAACGCAAACAACTTCAACAACCTCAACATTGAAAAACACCAAAAAATTCAACTACACCCTCAACTTTCAAAGATACAAAAAGGTTCAACAAAATAAAAATTGATAACAACAACAAATTCAACAACAACCTCAATATTGAAAATCATCAACAAATTTAACAACAACCTCAACATTGCAAAACACCAACAATTTCAACTGCAACCTCAACTTTGAAAAATACAAAAAAGATTTTAAAAAAAACCGTTGATAACACCAATAATTTCAACAACATCAACTTTGAAAAACACCAACAAATTCAACCACAAACTCAACATTGAAAATCACCAACAAAGTCAACAACAACCTCAACAATGAAAAACACCAACAAATTCAACAACAAACTCAGCTTTGAAAAACACAAACAAATTCAACAACCTCAACATGGAAAAACACCAACAAATTCAACAACAACCTCAACTTTCAAAAATACAAAAAGGTTCAACAAAATAAAAATTCATAACAACAACAAATTCAACAACAACCTCAATATTGAAAATCACCAACAAATTTAACAACAACCTCAACAATGAAAAACATCAAACAATTCAACAACAACCTTAACATTCAAAAACACCAACAAATTCAACAACAACCTCAACAATGAAAAACACCAAAAAATTCATCAACAACCTCAACATTCAAAAACAGCAACAAATTCAACAAAAACCTCAACAATTAATAACACCAAAATATTCAACAACAACGTCAACCTTGAAAAATACCAATAAATTCAACAACCTCAACAATGAAAAACACCAACAAATTCAACAACAAACTCAACATTGAAAATCACCAAAAAATTCAACAACAACCTCAACATTGAAAAACTCCAACAATTTCAGCAACAACCTCAACAATGAAAAACACTAAAAAATTCAACAACAAACTCAACATTGAAAATCACCAACAAATTCAACAACAACATCAACTTTGAAAAACACCAACAAATTCAAAAACCTCAACATGGAAAAACACCAACAAATTCAACCACAACCTCAACATTGAAAATCACCAACAAATTCAACAACAACCTCAACAATGAAAAACACCAACAAATTGAACAAAAACCTCAACAAGGAAAATCACCGTAAGATTCATCAACAACCTCAACATTCAAAAGTACCAACAAATTCAACAGAAACCACAACAATGAAAAACACATAAAAACTCAACAACAACCTCATCATTGAAAATCACCAACAAATTCAACAACAACCTCAACAATGAAAAATACCAAATAATGCATCAAGAACCTCAACATTCAAAAACAACAAAAAATTCAACAAAAACCTCAACAACGAAAAACACCGAAAAATTCAACAACAACCTCAACTTTGAAAAACACCAACAAATTCAAAAACCTCAACATTGCAAAACACCAACAATTTCAACTGCAACCTCAACTTTGAAAAATACAAAAAAGATTTTAAAAAACCATTGATAACACCAATAATTTCAACAACATCAACTTTGAAAAACACCAACAAATTCATCCACAACCTCAACATTGAAAATCACCAACAAAGTCAACAACAACCTTAACAATGAAAAACACCAACAAATTCAACAAAAACCTCAACAATGAAAAACACCAACAAATTCAACAACAAACTCAGCTTTGAAAAACACAAACAAATTCAACAAGCTCAACATGGAAAAACACCAACAAATTCAACAACAACCTCAACTTTCAAAAATACAAAACGGTTCAACAAAATAAAAATTCATAACAACAACAAGTTCAACAACAACCTCAATATTGAAAATCACCAACAAATTTAACAACAACCTCAACAATGAAAAACATCAAACAATTCAACAACAACCTCAACATTCAAAAACACCAACAAATTCGACAACAACCTCAACAATGAAAAACACCAAAAAATTCATCAACAACCTCAACATTCAAAAAGAGCAACAAATTCAACAAAAACCTCAACAATTAATAACACCAAAATATTCAACAACAACGTCAACTTTGAAAAATACCAATAAATTCAACAACCTCAACAATGAAAAACACCAACAAATTCAACAACAAACTCAACATTGAAAATCACCAAAAAATTCAACAACAACCTTAACATTGAAAAACTCCAGCAATTTCAGCAACAACCTCAACAATGAAAAACACCAAAAAATTCAACGACAAACTCAACATTGAAAATCACCAACAAATTCAACAACAACATCAACTTTGAAAAACACCAACAAATTCAAAAACCTCAACATGGAAAAACACCAACAAATTCAACCACAACCTCAACATTGAAAATCACCAACAAATTCAACAACAACCTCAACAATGAAAAACACCAACAAATTGAACAAAAACCTCAACAGGGAAAATCACCGAAAGATTCATCAACAACCTGAACATTCAAAAGTACCAACAAATTCAACAGATACCACAACAATCAAAAACACATAAAAACTCAACAACAACATCATCATTGAAAATCACCAACAAATTCAACAACAACCTCAACAATGAAAAATACCAAATAATGCATCAACAACCTCAACATTCAAAAACAACAATAAATTCAACAAAAACCTCAACAATGAAAAACACCGAAAAATTCAACAACAACCTCAACTTTGAACAACACCAACAACTTCAACAACCTCAACATTGAAAAACACCAACAATTTCAACTGCAACCTCAACTTTGAAAAATAGAAAAATGATCAAAAAAAACCATTCATAACATCAATGAATTCAACAACCTCAACATTGAAAATCACCAACAAATTCAACAACAACCTCAGCAATGAAAAACATCAAAAAATTCAACAACAACCTCAACATTGAAAATCACCAACAAATTCAACAACAACCTCAACTATGAAAAACACCAACAAATTCAAAAACCTCAACATGGAAAAACACCAACAAATTCAACCAGAACCTCAACAATGTAAAACACAAACAATTTCAACAAAAACCTCAGCAATGAAAAACACCAAAAAATTCATCAACAACCTCAACATTCAAAAACGCGAACAAATTTAACAAAAACCTCAACAATGAAAAACATCAAAAAATTCAACAACAACCTCAACATTGAAAATCACCAACAACTTCAACAAAAACCTCAACAATGAAAAACACCAACAAATTCAACTACAAACTCAATATTGAAAATCACCAACAAATTCAACAGCAACCTCAACAATGAAAGACACCAACAAATTCAACAAAAACCTCAACAATGAAAAACACCAAAAAAATCAACAACAACCTCAATTTGAAAAACACCAACAGATTTAACAAACTCAACATTCAAATACACCAACAAATTCAACAACAAACTCAACATTGAAAATCACCAACAAATTCAACAACAACCTCAACTTTGAAAGACACAAACAAATTCAAAAACCTCAACATAGAAAAACACCAATAAATTCAACCATAACCTCAATATTGAAAATCACCAACAAATTCAACAACAACCTCAACAATGAAAAACACCAACAAATTCAACAAAAACCTCAACAATGAAAACACCAAAAAATTCAACAACAACCTCAACTTTGAAAAACACCAACAAATTCAACAACCTCAACATTGCAAAACACCAACAATTTCAATTGCAACCTCAACTTTGAAAAATACAAAAAAGATTTTAAAAAACCATTGATAACACCAATAACTTCAACAACCTCAACTTTGAAAAACACCAACAAATTCAAAAACCTCAACATGGAAAAACATCAACAAATTCAACCACAACCTCAACATTGAAAATCACCAACAAATTCAACAACAACCTCAACAATGAAAAACACCAACAAATTCAACAAAAACCTCAACAATGAAAATCACCAACAAATTCAACAACAAATTCAGCTTTGAAAAACGCAAACAACTTCAACAACCTCAACATTGAAAAACACCAAAAAATTCAACTACACCCTCAACTTTCAAAGATACAAAAAGGTTCAACAAAATAAAAATTGATAACAACAACAAATTCAACAACAACCTCAATATTGAAAATCATCAACAAATTTAACAACAACCTCAACAATGAAAAACACCAAACAATTCAACACCAACCTCAACATTCAAAAACACCAACAAATTCATCAACAACCTCAACAATGAAAAACACCAAAAAATTCAACAACAACCTCAACATTCAAAAACACCAACAAATTCAATAAAACCTCAACAATTAAAAACACCAACAAATTGAAAAACGTCAACTTTGAAAAATACCAACAAATTCAACAACCTCAACAATGAACAACACCAACAATATCAACAACAAACTCAACATTGAAAATCACCAAAAAAATCAACAACAACCTCAACACTGAACAACTCCAACAATTTCAACAACAACCTCAACAATGAAAAACACCAAAAAATTCAACTACAAACTCAACATTGAAAATCACCAACAAATTCAACAACAACATCAACTTTGAAAAACACCAACAAATTCAAAAACCTTAACATGGAAAAACACCAACAAATTCAACCACAACCTCAACATTGAAAAGCACCAACAAATTCAACAACAACCTCAACAATGAAAAACACCAACAAATTGAACAAAAACCTCAACAAGGAAAAACACCGAAAGATTCATCAACAACCTCAACGTTCAAAAACACCAACAAATTCAACAGAAACCACAACAATGAAAAACACCTAAAAATTCAACAACAACCTCAACATTGAAAGCCACCAACAAATTCAACAAAAACCTCAACAATGAAAAGCACCAAATAATGCATCAAAAACCTCAACATTCAAAAACACCAAAAAATTCAACAAAAACCTCAACAATGAAGAACAACGAAAAATTCAACAACAACCTCAACTTTGAAAAACACCAACAACTTCAACAACCTCAACATTGAAAAACACCAACAATTTCAGCTGCAAGTTCAACTTTGAAAAATACACAAATGATCAAAAAAAAACCATTGATAACACCGATGAATTCAACAACCTCAACAATGAAAATCACCAACAAATTCAACAACAACCTCAACAATGAAAAACACCAACAAATTCAACAAAAACCTCAACAATGAAAAACACCGAAAGATTCATCAACAACCTCAACATTAAAAAATACCAACAAATTCAACAGAAACCACAACAATGAAAAGCACCTAAAAATTCAACAACAACCTCAACATTGAAAATCACAAACAAATTCAACAACATCCTCAACAATGAAAAACGCCAAATAATGCATCAACAACCTCAACATTCAAAAACAACAATAAATACAAAAAAAACCTCAACAATGAAAAAAACCGAAAAATTCAACAACAACCTCAACTTTGAACAACACCAACAACTTCAACAACCTCAACATTGAAAAACACCAACAATTTCAACTGCAACCTCAACTTTGTAACATAGAAAAATGATCAAAAAAAACCACTGATAATACCAATGAATTCAACAACCTCAACATTCAAAAACGCTAACAAATTCAACAAAAACCTCAACAATGAAAAACACCAAAAAATTCAACAACAACCTCAACTTTGAAAAACACCAACAAATTCAACAACCTCAACATTGCAAAACACCAACAATTTCAACTGCAACCTCAACTTTGAAAAATACAAAAAAGATTTAAAAGAACCATTGATAACACCAATAACTTCAACAACATCAACTTTGAAAAACACCAACAAATTCAACCACAACCTCAACATTGAAAATCACCAACAAAGTCAACAACAACCTCAACAAAGAAAAACAGCAACAATTTCAAAAAAAACCTCAACAATGAAAAACACCAACAAATTCAACAACAAACTCAGCTTTGAAAAACACAAACAAATTCAACAACCTCAACATTGATAAACACCAACAAATTCAACAACAACCTCAACATTGAAAATCACCAACAAAGTCAACAACAACCTCAACAATGAAAAACACCAACAAATTCAACAAAAACCTCAGCTTTGAAAAACACAAACAAATTCAACAACCTCAACATTGAAAAACACCAACAAATTCAACAACAACCTAAAATTTCAAAAATACAAAAAGGTTCAACAAAATAAAAATTCATAACAACAAATTCAACAACAACCTCAATATTGAAAAACACCAACAAATTTAACAACCTCAACAATGAAAAGCATCAAACAATTCAACAACAACCTTAACATTCAAAAACACCAACAAATTCAACAACAGCCTCAACAATGAAAAACACCAAAAAATTCATCAACCACCTCAACATTCAAAAACAGCAACAAATTCAACAAAAACCTCAACAATTAAAAACCCCAAAAAATTCAACAACAACGTCAACTTTGAAAAATACCAATAAATTCAACAAACTCAATAATGAAAAACACCAACAAATTCAACAACCATCTCAACATTGGAAATCACCAAAAAATTCAACAACAACCACAACATTGAAAAACTCCAACAATTTCAACAACAACCTCAACAATGAAAAACACCAACAAATTCAACAACAAACTCAGCTTTGAAAAACACAAACAAATTCAACAACCTCAACATTGAAAAACACCAACAAATTCAACAACAACCTCAACTTTCAAAAATACAAAAAGGTTCAACAAAATAAAAATTCATAACAACAACAAATTCAACAACAACCTCAATATTGAAAATCACCAACAAATTTAACAACAACCTCAACAATGAAAAGCATCAAACAATTCAACAACAACCTCAACATTCAAAAACACCAACAAATTCAACAACAACCTCAACAATGAAAAACACCAAAAAATTCATCAACAGCCTCAACATTCAAAAACAGCAACAAATTCAACAAAAACCTCAACAATTAATAACACCAAAAAATTCAACAACTTTCAACTTTGAAAAATACCAATAAATTCAACAACCTCAATAATGAAAAACACCAACAAATTTAACAACAAACTCAACATTGAAAATCACCAAAAAATTCAACAACAACCTCAACATTGAAAAACTCCAACAATTTCAACAACAACCTCAACAATGTAAAACACCAAAAAATTCAACAGCAAACTCAACATTGAAAATCACCAACAAATTCAACAACAACATCAACTTTGAAAAACACCAACAAATCCAAAAACCTCAACATGGAAAAACACCAACAAATTCAACCACAACCTCAACATGGAAAAGCACCAACAAATTCAACAAAAACCTGAACAATGAAAAACATCAAATTACGCATCAGCAACCTCAACATTCAAAAACAACAAAAAAATTCAACAAAAACCTCAACAATGAAAAACACCAAAAAATTCAACAACAACCTCAACTTTGAAACACACCATCAAATTCAACAACCTCAACATTGCAAAACACCAACAATATCAACTGCAACCACAAATTTGAAAAATACAAAAAAGATTTTAGAAAACCATTGATAACACCAATAATTTCAACAAGATAAACTTTGAAAAAAACCAAAAAATTCAACAACAACCTCAACATTGAAAAACTCCAACAATTTCAACAACAACCTCAACTTTCAAAAATACAAAAAGGTTCAACAAAATAAAAATTCATAACAACAACAAATTCAACAACAACCTCAATATTGAAAATCACCAACAAATTTAACAACAACCTCAACAATGAAAAGCATCAAACAATTCAACAACAACCTCAACATTCAAAAACACCAACAAATTCAACAACAACCTCAACAATGAAAAACACCAAAAAATTCATCAACAACCTCAACATTCAAAAACAGCAACAAATTCAACAAAAACCTCAACAATTAAAAACACCAAAAAATTCAACAACAACCTCAACATTGAAAAACTCCAACAATTTCAAAAACAACCTCAACAATGAAAAACACCAAAAAATTCAACAACAAACTCAACATTGAAAATCACCAAAAAATTCAACAACAACCTCAACATTGAAAAACTCCAACAATTTCAAAAACAACCTCAACAATGAAAAACACCAAAAAATTCAACAACAAACTCAACATTGAAAATCACCAACAAATTCAAAAACAACATCAACTTTGAAAAACACCAACAAATCCAAAAACCTCAACATGGAAAAACACCAACAAATTCAACCACAACCTCAACATGGAAAAACAACAACAAATTCAACAAAAACCTCAACAATGAAAAACATCAAATAATGCATCAACAACCTCAACATTCAAAAACAACAAAAAATTCAACAAAAACCTCAACAATTAAAAACACCAAAAATTCAACAACAACGTCAACTTTGAAAAATACCAATAAATTCAACAACCTCAATAATGAAAAACACCAACAAATTCAACAACAAACTCAACATTGAAAATCACCAACAAATTCAACAACAACATCAACTTTGAAAAACACCAACAAATCCAAAAACCTCAACATGGAAAAACACCAACAAATTCAACCACAACCTCAACATGGAAAAGCACCAACAAATTCAACAAAAACCTGAACAATGAAAAACATCAAATTACGCATCAGCAACCTCAACATTCAAAAACAACAAAAAAATTCAACAAAAACCTCAACAATGAAAAACACCAAAAAATTCAACAACAACCTCAACTTTGAAACACACCATCAAATTCAACAACCTCAACATTGCAAAACACCAACAATATCAACTGCAACCACAAATTTGAAAAATACAAAAAAGATTTTAGAAAACCATTGATAACACCAATAATTTCAACAAGATAAACTTTGAAAAAAACCAAAAAATTCAACAACAACCTCAACATTGAAAAACTCCAACAATTTCAACAACAACCTCAACTTTCAAAAATACAAAAAGGTTCAACAAAATAAAAATTCATAACAACAACAAATTCAACAACAACCTCAATATTGAAAATCACCAACAAATTTAACAACAACCTCAACAATGAAAAGCATCAAACAATTCAACAACAACCTCAACATTCAAAAACACCAACAAATTCAACAACAACCTCAACAATGAAAAACACCAAAAAATTCATCAACAACCTCAACATTCAAAAACAGCAACAAATTCAACAAAAACCTCAACAATTAAAAACACCAAAAAATTCAACAACAACCTCAACATTGAAAAACTCCAACAATTTCAAAAACAACCTCAATAATGAAAAACACCAACAAATTCAACAACAAACTCAACATTGAAAATCACCAAAAAATTCAACAACAACCTCAACATTGAAAAACTCCAACAATTTCAAAAACAACCTCAACAATGAGAAACACCAAAAAATTCAACAACAAACTCAACATTGAAAATCACCAACAAAGTCAAAAACAACATCAACTTTGAAAAACACCAACAAATCCAAAAACCTCAACAATCAAAAACACCAACAAATTCAACCACAACCTCAACATGGAAAAACACCAACAAATTCAACAAAAACCTCAACAATGAAAAACATCAAATAATGCATCAACAACCTCAACATTCAAAAACAACAAAAAATTCAACAAAAACCTCAACAATTAAAAACACCAAAAATTCAACAACAACGTCAACTTTGAAAAATACCAATAAATTCAAGAACCTCAATAATGAAAAACACCAACAAATTCAACAAAAACATCATCAATGAAAAAGATCAAATAATGCATCAACAACCTCAACATTCAAAAACAACAAAAAATTCAACAATAACCTCAACAATGAATAACATCGAAAGTTTCAACAACAAACTCAACATTGAAAATCACCAACAAATTCAACAACAACATCAACTTTGAAAAACACCAACAAATTCAAAAACCTCAACATGGAAAAACACCAAAAAATTCATCAACCACCTCAACATTCAGAAACAGCAACAAATTCAACAAAAACCTCAACAATTAAAAACACCAAAAAATTCAACAACAACGTCAACTTTGAAAAATACCAATAAATTCAACAACCTCAATAATGAAAAGGACCAACAAATTCAACAATAACATCAACTTTGAAAAACACCAACAAATTCAAAAACCTCAACATGGAAAAACACCAACAAATTCAACCACAACCTCAACATTGTAAATCACCAACAAATTCAACAACAACCTCAACAATAAAAAACACCAACAAATTGAACAAAAACCTCAACAAGGAAAAACACCGAAAGATTCATCAACAACCTCAACATTCAAAAACACCAACAAATTCAACAGAAACCACAACAATGAAAAACACCTAAAATTTCAACAACAACCTCAACATTGAAAGTCACCAACAAATTCAACAAAAACCTCAACAATGAAAAGCACCAAATAATGCATCAACAACCTGAACATTCAAAAACACCAAAAGATTCAACAAAACCTCAACAATGAAAAACAACGAAAAAATTAAACAACAACCTCAACTTTGAAAAACACCAACAACTTCAACAACCTCAACATTGAAAAACACCAACAAATTCAACTGCAAGCTCAACTTTGAAAAATACAAAAATGATCAAAAAAAACCATTGATAACACCAATGAATTCAACAACCTCAACATTGAAAATCACCAACAAATTCAACAAAAACCTCAACAATGAAAATCACCAACAAATTCAACAACAACCTCAGCAATGAAAAACATTAAAAAATGCAACAACAACCTCAACATTGAAAATCACCAACAAATTCAACAACAACCTCAACTTTGAAAAACACCAACAAATTCAAAAACCTCAACATGGAAAAACAACAACAAATTGAAACAGAACCTCAATATTGAAAATCACCAACAAATTCAACAACAACCCCAACAATGAAAAACACAAACAATTTCAACATAAACCTCAACAATGAAAAACACCTAAAAATTCATCAACAACCTCAACATTCAAAAACGCTAACAAATTCACCAAAAACCTCAACAATGATAACACCAATGAATTCAACAACCTCAACATTGAAAATCACCAACAAATTCAACAACAACCTCAGCAATGAAAAACATCAAAAAATGCAACAACAACCTCAATATTGAAAATCACCAACAAATTCAACAGCAACCTCAACTTTGAAAAACACCAACAAATTCAAAAACCTCAACATGGAAAAACAACAACAAATTGAACCAGAACCTCAATATTGAAAATCACCAACAAATTCAACAACAACCTCAACAATGAAAAACACAAACAATTTCAACAAAAATCACAACAATGAAATACACCAAAAAATTCAACAACCTCAACATTGCAAAACACCACTAATTTCAACTGCAACCTTAACTTTGAAAAATACAAAAAAGATTTAAAAAAACCATTGATAACACCAATAATTTCAACAACATCAACTTTGAAAAACACCAACAAATTCAACCACAACCTCAACATTTAAAATCACCAACAAATTCAACAACAACCTCAACAATGAAAAACACCAACAAATTGAACAAAAACCTCAACAAGGAAAAACACCGAAAGATTCATCAACAACCTCAACATTCAAAAACACCAACAAATTCAACAGAGACCACAACAATAATAAACACCTAAAAATTCAACTACAACCTCAACATTGAAAGTCACCAACAAATTCAACAAAAACCTCAACAATGAAAAGTACCAAATAATGCGGCAACAACCTCAACATTCAGAAACACCAAAAAATTCAACAAAAACCTCAACAATGAAAAGCACCGAAAAATTCAACAACAACCTCAGCTTTGAAAAACACCAACAACTTCAACAACCTCAACATTGAAAAACACCAACAAATTCAACTGCAAGCTCAACTTTGAAAAAAACAAAAATGATCAAAAAAAACCATTGATAACACCAATGAATACAACAACCTCAACATTGAAAATCACCAACAAATTCAACAACAACCTCAGCAATGAAAAGCATTCAAAAACTCAAAAACAAACTCAACATTGAAAATCACCAACAAATACAACAACAACATCAACTTTGAAAAACACCAACAAATTCAAAAACCTCAACATGGAAAAACACCAACAAATTCAACATCAACCTCAACTTTGAAAATCACCAACAAATTCAACATAAACCTCAACAATGAAGAAAACCTAAAAATTCATCAACAACCTCAACATTCCAAAATACCAACAAATTCAACAACAACCTCAACAATGAAAATCACCAACAAATTCAACAAAAACCTCAACAATGAAAAACACCGAAAGATTCATCAACAACCTCAACATTCAAAAAAACCAACAAACTCAACAGAAACCTCAACAATGAAAAACACCTAAAAATTCAACAACAACCTCAACATTGAAAATCACCAACAAATTCCACAACAACCTCAACAATGAAAAACACCAAATAATGCTTCAACAACCTCAACATTCAAAAACAACAAAAAATTCAACAAAAACCTCAACAATGAAAAACACCGAAAAATTCAGCAACAAACTCAACTTTGAACAACACCAACAACTTCAACAACCTCAAGATTGAAAAACACCAACAATTTCAACTGCAACCTCAACTTTGAAACAAAGAATAATGATCAAAAAAACCATTGATAACACCAATGAATTCAACAACCTCAACATTCAAAATCAACAACAAATTCAACAACAGCATCAGTATTGAAAAACATCTAAAAATGCAACAACAACCTCAACATTGAAAAACACCAACAAATTCAACAACAACCTCAACTTTCAAAAATACAAAAAGGTTCAACAATATAAAAATTGATAACAACAAATTCGACAACAACCTCAATATTGAAAATCACCAACAAATTTAACAACAACCTCAACAATGAAAAACATCAAACAATTCAACAACAACCTCAACATTCAAAAACACCAACAAATTCAACAACAACCTCAACAATTAAAAACACCAAAAAATTCAACAACAACGTCAACTTTGAAAAATACCAACAAATTCAACAACCTCAACAATGAAAAACACCAACAAATTCAACAACAAACTCAACATTGAAAATCAAAAAAAAATTCAACAACAACCTCAACATTGAAAAACTCCAACAATTTCAACAACAACCTCAACAATGAAAAACACCAAAAAATTCAACAACAAACTCAACATTGAAAATCACCAACAAATTCAACAACAACATCAACTTTGAAAAACACCAACAAATTCAAAAACCTCAACATGGAAAAACACCAACACATTCAACCACAACCTCAACATTGAAAATCACCAACAAATTCAACAACAACCTCAACAATGAAAAACACCAACAAATTGAACAAAAACCTCAACAAGGAAAATCACCGAAATATTCATCAACAACCTCAAAATTCAAAAACACCAACAAATTCAACAGAAACCACAACAATGAAAAACACCTAAAAATTCAACAACAACCTCAACGTTGACAATCACCAACAAATTCAACAACAACCTCAACAATAAAAAAAACACCAAATAATGCATCAACAACCACAACATTCAAAAACAACAAAACATTCAACAAAAACCTCAACCATGAAAAACACCGAAAAATTCAACAACAACGTCAACTTTGAGAAATACCAACAAATTCAACAACCTCAACAATGAAAAACACCAACAAATTCCACAACAAACTCAACATTGAAAATCACCAAAAAATTCAACAACAACGTCAACTTTGAAAAATATCAACAAATTCAACAACCTCAACAATGAAAAACACCAACAAATTCAACAAAAAACTCAACATTCAAAATCACCAAAAAATTCAAAATCATCCTCAACATTGAAAAACTCCAACAATTTCAACAACAACCTCAACAACGAAAAACACCAAAAAGTTCAACAACAAACTCAAAATTGAAAATCAGCAACAAATTCAACAACAACATCAACTTTGAAAAACACCAACAAATTCAAAACCTCAACATTGAAAATCACCAACAAATTCAACAACAACCTCAGCAATGAAAAACACCAACAAATTGAACAAAAACCTCAACAAGGAAAAACACCGAAAGATTCATCAACAACCTTAACATTCAAAAACACCAACAAATTCAACAGAAACCACAACAATGAAAAACACCTAAATATTCAACAACAACCTCAACATTGAAAGTCACCAACAAATTCAACAAAAACCTCAACAATGAAAAGTACCAAATAATGCATCAACAACCTCAACATTCAATAACAACAAAAAATTGAACAGAAACCTCAACAATGAAAAGCACCGAAAAATTCAACAACAACCTCAACTTTGAAAAACACCAACAACTTCAACAACCTCAACATTGAAATACACCAACAAATTCAACTGCAAGCACAACTTTGAAAAATACTAAAATGATCAAAAAAAACCATTGATAACACCAATGAATTCAACAACCTCAACATTGAAAATCACCAACAAATTCAACAACAACCTCAGCAATGAAAAGCATCAAAAAACTAAACAACAACCTCAACATTGAAAATCACCAACAAATTAAACAACAACCTCAACTTTGAAAAACGCCAACAAATTCAAAAACCTCAACATGGAAAAACAACAACAAATTGAACCGAAACCTCAATATTGAAAATCACCAACAAATTCAACAACAACCTCAACAATGAATAACACAAACAATTTCAACAAAAACATCAACTTTGAAAAACACCAACAAATTCAACCACAACCTCAACATTTAAAATCACCAACAAATTCAACAACAACCTCAACAATGAAAAACACCAACAAATTGAACAAAAACCTTAACAAGGAACAACACCGAAAGATTCATCAACAACCTCAACATTCAAAAACACCAACAAATTCAACAGAAACCACAACAATGAAAAGTACCAAATAATGCATCAACAACCTCAACATTCAGAAACACCAAAAAATTCAACAAAAACCTCAACAATGAAAACCACCGAAAAATTCAACAACAACCTCAACTTTGAAAAACACCAACAACTTCAACAACCTCAACATTGAAAAACACCAACAAATTCAACTGCAAGCTCAACTTTGAAAAAAACAAAAATGATCAAAAAAAACCATTGATAACACCAATGAATTCAACAACCTCAACATTGAAAATCACCAACAAATTCAACAACAACCTCAGCAATGAAAAGCATCAAAAAACTCAACAACAAGCTCAACATTGAAAATCACCAACAAATTCAACAACAACCTCAACTTTGAAAAACACTAACAAATTCAAAAAGCTCAACATGGAAAAACACCAACAAATTCAAACAGATCCTCAATATTGAAAATCACCAACAAATTCAACAACAACCTCAACAATGAAAAACACCAAAAAATTCAACAACAACCTCAATTTTGAAAAACACCAACAAATTCAACAACCTCAACATTGCAAAACACCAACAATTTCAACTGCAACCTCAACTTTGAAAAATTCAAAAAGGATTTAAATAACCATTGATAACACCAATAAATTCAACAACATCAACTTTGAAAAACAACAACAAATTCAACCACAACCTCAACATTGAAAATCACCAACAAAGTCAACAACAACCTCAACAATGAAAAACACCAACAAATTCAACAAAAACCTCAAAAATGAATAACACCAACAAATTCAACAACAACCTCAACAATGAAAAACACCAAAAAATTCAACAACAAACTCAACATTGAAAATCACCAACAAATTCAACAACAACATCAACTTTGAAAAACACCAACAAATTGAAAAACCTCAACATGGAAAAACACCAACAAATTCAACAGGAACCTCAACTTTGAAAATCACCATCAAATTCAACATAAACCTCAACAATGAAGAGCACCTAAAAATTCATCAACAACCTCAACATTCCAAAATACCAACAAATTCAACAAAAACCTCAACAATGAATACCACCGAAAGATTCATCAACAACCTCAACATTCAAAAAAACCAACAAACTCAACAGAAACCTCAACAATGAAAAACACCTAAAAATTCAACAACAACCTCAACATTGAACATCACCAACAAATTCCACAACAACCTCAACAATGCAAAACACCAAATAATGCATCAACAACCTCAACATTCAAAAACAACAAAAAATTCAACAAAAACCTCAACAATGAAAAACACCGAAACATTCTGCAACAACCTCAACTTTGAACAACACCAACAACTTCAACAACATCAACATTGAAAAACACCAACAATTACAACTGCAACCTCAATTTTGAAACATAGAAAAATGATCAAAAAAAACCATTCATAACACCAATGAATTCAACAACCTCAACATTCAAAATCACCAACAAATTCAACAACAACCTCAGTATTGAAAAACATCTAAAAATGCAACAACAACCTCAACATTGAAAATCACCAACAAATTCAACAACAACCTCAACAATGAAAAACACCAACAAATTCAAAAATCTCAACATGGAAAAACAACAACAAATTGAACCAGAACCTCAATATTGAAAATCACCAACAAATTCAACAACAACCTCAACAATGAAAAACACAAACAATTTCAACAAAAACCTCAACAATGAAAAACACCAAAAAATTCATCAACAACCTCAACATTCAAAAACGCCAAAAAATTCAACAAAAACCTCAACAATGAAAAACACCAAAAAATTCAACAACAACCTCAACAATGAAAATCACCAACAAATTCAACAAAAACCTCAACAATGAAAAACACCAAAAAATTCAACAACAACCTCAACAATGAAAATCACCAACAAATTCAACAAAAACCTCAACAATGAAAAACACCAAAAAATTCAACAACAACCTTAAATTTGAAAAACACCATCAAATTCAACAACCACAACATTGCAAAACACCAACAATTTCAACTGCAACCTCAACTTTGAAAAATACGAAAATGATTTAAAAAAACCATTGATAACACCAATAATTTCAACAACATCAACTTTGAAAAACACCAACAAATTCAACCACAACCTCAACATTGAAAATCACCAACAAAGTCAACAACAACCTCAACAATGAAAAACACCAACAAATTCAACAAAAACCTCAACAATGAAAAACACCAACAAATTCAACAACAAACTCAGCATTGAAAAACACCAACAAATTCAACAACCTCAACATTGAAAAACACCAACAAATTCAACAACAACCTCAACTTTCAAAAATACAAAAAGGTTCAACAAAATAAAAATTGATAACAACAACAAATTCAACAACAACCTCAATATTGAAAACCACCAACAAATTTAACAACAACCTCAACAATGAAGAACACCAAATAATGCATCAACAACCTCAACATTCAAAAACAACAAAAAATTCAACAAAAACCTCAACAATGAACAACACCGAAAAATTCAGCAACAACCTGAACATTGAACAACACCAACAACTTCAACAACCTCAACATTGAAAAACATCAACAATTTCAACTGCAACCTCAACATTGAAACATAGAAAAATGATCAAAAAACACCATTGATAACACCAATGAATTCAACAACCTCAACATTCAAAATCACCAACAAATTCAACAACAACCTCAGTATTGAAAAACAGCAAAAAATGCAACAACAACTTCAACATTGAAAATCACCAACAAATTCAACAACAACCTCAACAATGAAAAACACAAACAATTTCAACAAAAACCACAACAATGAAAAACACCAAAAAATTCATCAACAACCTCAACATTCAAAATCGCCAACAAATTCAACAAAAACCTCAACAATGATAAACACCGAAAAATTCAACGACAACCTCAACATTGAAACTCACCAACAAATTCAACAAAAACCTCAACATTGAAAATCAACAACAAATTCAAAAACCTCAACATGGAAAAACACCAACAAATTCAACCACAACCTCAACATTGAAAATCAACAACAAATTCAACAACAACCTCAACAATGAAAAACACCAACAAATTGAACAAAAACCTCAACAAGGAAAAACACCGAAAGATTCATCAACAACCTCAACATTCAAAAACACCAACAAATTCAACAGAAACCACAACAATGAAAAACACCTAAAAATTCAACAACAACCTCAACATTGAAAATCAACAACAAATTCAACAACAACCTCAACAATGAAAAACACCAAATAATGCATCAACAACCTCAACATTCAAAAACAACAAAAAATTCAACAAAACCTCAACCATGAAAAACACCGAAAAATTCAGTAACAACCTCAACTTTGAACAACACCAACAACTTCAACAACCTCAACATTGAAAAACACCAACAATTTCAACTGCAACCTCAACTTTGAAACATAGAAAAATGATCAAAAAAAACCATTGATAACACCAATGAATTCAACAACCTCAACATTGAAAATCACCAACAAATTCAACAACAACCTCAGCAATGAAAAACATCAAAAAATGCAACAACAACCTCAATTTTGAAAATCACCAACAAATTCAACAGCAACCTCAACTTTGAAAAACACCCACAAATTCAAAAACCTCAACATGGAAAAACAACAACAAATTGAACCAGAACCTCAATATTGAAAATCACCAACAAATTCAACAACAACCTCAACAATGAAAAACACAAACAATTTCAACAAAAATCACAACAATGAAATACACCAAAAAATTCAACAACCTCAACATTGCAAAACACCACTAATTTCAACTGCAACCTCAACTTTGTAAAATACAAAAAAGATTTAAAAAAACCATTGATAACACCAATAATTTCAACAACATCAACTTTGAAAAACACCAACAAATTCAACCACAACCTCAACATTGAAAATCACCAACAAAGTCAACAACAACCTCAACAATGAAAAACACCAACAAATTCAACAAAAACCTCAACAATGAAAAACACCAACAAATTCAACAACAAACTCAGCATTGAAAAACACCAACAAATTCAACAACCTCAACATTGAAAAACACCAACAAATTCAACAACAACCTCAACTTTCAAAAATACAAAAAGGTTCAACAAAATAAAAATTGATAACAACAAAAAATTCAACAACAACCTCTATATTGAAAACCACCAACAAATTTAACAACAACCTCAACAATGAAAAACACCAAATAATGCATCAACAACCTCAACATTCAAAAACACCAACAAATTCAACAGAAACCACAACAATAATAAACACCTAAAAATTCAACTACAACCTCAACATTGAAAGTCACCAACAAATTCAACAAAAACCTCAACAATGAAAAGTATCAAATAATGCATCAAGAACCTCAACATTCAGAAACACCAAAAAATTCAACAAAAACCTCAACAATGAAAAACACCGAGAATTTCATCAACAACCTCAACATTCAAAAACACCAATAAATTCAACAAAAACCTCAACAACGAAAAACACCAAAAAATTCAACAACAACCTCAACTTTGAAAAACACCAACAACTTGAACAACCTCAACATTGAGAAACAGCAACAAATTCAACTGCAAACTCAACTTTGAAAAATACAAAAACTATCAAAAAAAACCATTGATAACACCAATAAATTCAACAACCTCAACATTGAAAATCACCATCAAATTCAACAACAACCTCAGCAATGAATAACATCAAAAAATTCATCATTCAAAAACACCAAAAAATTCAACAAAAACCTCAACAATGAAAAACACCAATAAATTCAACAACAACCTCATCTTTGAAAAACACCAACAACTTCAACAACCTGAACTTTGAAAAAGACCAACAACTTCAACAACCTCAAAATTGAGAAACAGCAACAAATTCAACAACAACCTCAACATTGAAAATCACCAACAAATTCAAAATAAACCTCAAGAATGAAAGACACCAAAAATATTCATCAACAACCTCAACATTCAAAAACACCAAAAAATTCAACAAAAACCTCAAATTTGAAAAACACCAACAACTTCAACAACCTCAACATTGAAAAACACCAACAAATTCAACTGGAACCTCAACTTTGAAAAATACAAAATGATTAAAAAAAAAACATTGAATACATCAATAAATTTAACAACATCCTCAATATTGAAAATCACCAACAAATTCAACAACAACCTAAACTAAGAAAAACACCAACAAATTCAACTAAAACCTAAACAATGAAAAACACCAAGCAATTCAACAACAACCTCAATTTGAAAAACACCAACAGATTTAACAACCTCAACATTCAAATACATCAACAAATTCAACAACAAACGCAGCTCTGAAAAACACCAACAAATTCAACAACCTCAACATTGAAAAACATAAACAAATTCAACAACAACCTCAACTTTTAAAAATACAACAAGGTTCAACAGAATAAAAATTGATAACAACAACAAATTCAACAATAACCTCAAAATTGAATATCACCAACAAATTTAACAACAACCTCAACAATGAAAAACATCAATAATTCAACAACAACAGCCACAACAATGAAAAACACCATAAAATTCAACAACAACCTCAACATTCAAAAACACCTACAAATTCAACAACAACCTCATCAATGAAAAACACCAAAAAATTCATCAACAAACTCAACATTCAAAAACACCAACAAATTCAACAAAAATCTCAACAACTAAAAACATCAAAAAATTCACCAACAACGTCAAATTTGATAAATACCAACAAATTCAACAACCTCAACTTTGAAAAGCAACAACAAATTCAAAAACCTCAACATGGAAAAACACCAACAAATTGAACAACAACCTCAACAATGGAAAACACCAACAAATTCAACAAAAACCTCAACAAAGAAAAACACCGAAAAATTCATCAACAAACTCAACATTCAAAAACACCAACAAATTCAACAGAATCCTCAACAATGAAAAACACCAAAAATTCAACAACCTCAACATTGAAAATAACCAACAAATTCAACAAAAACCTCAACAATGGATAACACCAATAAATTCAACAACCTCAACATTGAAAATCACCAAACAATTCAACAATAACCTCAACAATGAAAAACGCCAACAAATTCAACAACAACCTCAACTTTGAAAAACACCAAAAAATTCGTCAACCTCAACAATGAGAAACAGCAACAAATTCAACTGGAACCTCAACTTTGAAAAATACAAAAAGATTCAAATAAAAACATTGAATACACCAATAAATTCAACCACAACCTTAACATTGAAAATCACCAACAAATTCATCAAAAACCTCAACAATGGAAAACACCAAAATATTCATCAACAACCTCAACATTCGAAAACACCAACAAATTCAACAAAAACCTCAACAATGAAAAACACCAAAAAATTCAACAACAATCTCAACTTTGAAAAACACCAACTACTTCAACAACCTCAACATTGAAAAAGACCAACAAATTCAACTGCAACCTCAACTTTGAAAAATACAAAAAAGATCAAAAAAAACCATTGATAAAACCAATAAATTCATCAACATCAACACTGAAAATCACCAGCAAATTCAACAACAACCGCAGCAATGACAAACATGAAAAAATTAAACAACAACCTCAACTTTGAATAACATCAAAAAATTCAACAACCTCAACATTGAGAAACAGCAACAAATTCAACTGCAACCTCAACTTTGAAATATACAAAAAGATTCAAATAAAAACATTGAATACACCAATAAATTCAACAACAACCTCAACATTGAAAATCACCAACAAATTCAACAAAAACCTCAACAATGAAAAACACCAAAAAATTCAACAACAACCTCAACTTTGAAAAACATCAACAACTTCAACAACCTCAGCATTGAGAAACACCAACAAATTCAACTGCAACCTCAACTTTGAAAAATACAAAAAAGATAAAAAAAAAACATTGATAACACCAATAAATTCAACAACCTCAACATTGAAAGTCACCAACAAATTCAACAACAACCTCAGCAATGAAAAACATAAAAAAATTCAACAACAACCTCAATATTGAAAATCACCAACAAATTAAACAACAACCTCAACTATGAAAAATACCAACAAAATCATCAAAAACCTCAACAATGAAAAACACCAAATTCAACAACAACCTCAGTTTGAAAAACACCAACAAATTTAACAACCTCAGCTTTATTCAAATACAAAAACAAATTCAACAACAAACGCAGCTTTGAAAAACACCTCAACTATGAAAAATACCAACAAATTCATCAAAAACCTCAACAATGAAAAACACCAAATTCAACAACAACCTCAGTTTGAAAAACACCAACAGATTTAACAACCTCAACTTTATTCAAATACACCAACACATTCAACAACAAACGCAGCTTTGAATAACACCAACAAATTCAACAACCTCAACATTGAAAAACACCAACAAATTCAACAACAACCTCAACTTTTAAAAATACAAAAAGTTTCAACAGAATAAAAATTGATAACACCAACAAATTCAACAACAACCTCAAAATTGAAAATCACCAACAAATTTAACAACAACCTCAACAATGAAAAACATCAAAAATTCAACAAGAACAACCACAACAATGAAAAACACCAAACAATACAACAACAACCTCAACATTCAAAAACACCAACAAATTCAACAACAACCTCAACAATGAAAAACACCAAAAAATTCATCAAAAGACTCAACATTCAAAAACACCAACATATTCAACAAAAACCTCAACAATTAAAAACACCAAATAATTCAACAACAACGTCAACTTTGAAAAATACCAACAAATTCAGCAACCACAACATTGAAAAACACCAACAAATTCAACAACAAACTAAACATTGAAAATCACCAAAAAATTCAACAACAACCTCAAAATTGAAAAACTCCAACAATTTCAACAACAACCTCATCAATGAAAAACACCAAAAAATTCAAATACAAACTCAACATTGAAAAAAACCAACAAATTCAACAACAACCTCAACTTTGAAAAACACCAACAAATTCAAAAACATCAACATAGAAAAACACCAACAAATTGAACCACAACCTCAACATTGAAAATCACCAACAAATTCAACAACAACCTCAACAATGAAAAACACCAACAAATTCAACAAAAACCACAACAAAGAAAAAAACCAAAAAATTCATCGACAACCTCAATATTCAAAAACACAAACAAATTCAACAGAATGCTCAACAATGAAAAACACCAAAAAATTCAACAACAACCTCAACATTGAAAATCACCAACAAATTCAACAAAAACTTCAACAATGAAAAACACCAATAAATTCAACAACCTCAACATTGAAAATCACCAAAAAATTCAACAAAAACCTCAACAATGAAAAATACCAAAAAATTCAACAACAACCTCAACATTGAAAAACACCAAAAAATTCAACAACCTCAACAATGAGAAACAACAACAAATTCAACTGGAACCTCAACTTTGAAAAATACAAAAAGATTCAAATAAAAACATTGAATACACCAATAAATTCAACAACAACCTTAACATTGAAAATCACCAACAAATTCAACAAAAACCTCAACAATGAAAAACACCAAAAAAATTCAGCAACAACCTCAACATTCAAAAACGCCAGAAAATTCAACAAAAACCTCAACAATGAAAAACACCAAATAATTGAACAACAACCTCAACTTGGTAAAACAACAACAACTTCAACAACCTCAGCATTGAAAAACACCAACAAATTCAACAACAACCTCAACTTTGAAAAACACAAAATGATTCAGGAAAAAACATTGAATACACCAATAAATTCAACAACAACCTCAATATTGAAAATCACCAAAAAATTCAACAACAACCTCAACTTTGAAAAACACCAACAAATTCGAAAACCTCAACATGGAAAAATACCAACAAATTCAACTACAACCTCAATATTGAAAATCACCAACAAATTCAAAAAAAACGTAAACAATGAAAAACACCAAAAAATTCAACAACAACATCAATTTGAAAAACACCAACAGATTTAACAACCTCAACATTTAAATACACCAACAAATTCAACAACAAACGCAGCTCTGTAAAACACCAACAAATTCAACAACCTCAACATTGAAAAACACCAACAAATTGAACAACAACCTCAACAATGAAAAAAATCAAAAATTCAACAACAACAACCACAACAATGAAAAACACCAAAAAACTCAACAACAACCTCAACATTGAAAATCACCAACAAATTCAACAAAAACCTCAACAATGAAAAACACCAATAAATTCAACAACCTCAACATTGAAAATCACCAAAAAATTCAACAACAACCTCAACTTTCAAAAACACCAATAAATTCAACAACCTTAACATTCAGAAACAGCAACAAATTCAACTGGAACCTCAACTTTGAAAAATACAAAAAGATTCAAATAAAAATATTGAATACACCAATAAATTCAACAACAACCTCAACATTGAAAATCACCAACAATTTCAACATCAACCACAACTTTGAATAACACCAACAAATTCAAAAACCTCAACATGGAAAGACACCAACAAAATCAACCACAACCTCAACATTGAAAATCACCAACAAATTCAACAACAACCTCAACAATGTAAAACACCAACAAATTCAACAAAAACCTCAACAATGAAAAACACCAAAAAATTCAACAACAGCCTCAATGTGAAAATCATCAACAAATTTAACAACCTCAACATTCAAATACACCAACAAATTCAACAACAAACGCAGCTTTGAAAAACACCAACAAATTCAACAACCTCAACATTGAAAAACACCAACAACTTCAACAACAAATTTCACTTTTAAAAATACAAAAAGGTTCAACAGAATAAAAATTGATAACACCAACAAATTCAACAACAACCTCAAAATTGAAAATCACCAACAAACTTAACAACAACCTCAACAATGAAAAACATCAAAAATTCAACAACAACGACCACAACAATGAAAAACACCAAACAATTCAACAACAACCTCAACATTCAAAAACACCAACAAATTCAACAACAACCTCAACTATGAAAAACACCAAAAAATTCATCAACAGCCTCAACATTCAAAAACTCCAACAAATTCAACAAAAACCCCAGCAATTAAAAACACCAAAAGATTCAACAACAACGTCAACTTGTAAAATACCATAAAATTCAACAACCTCAACATTGAAAAACACCAACAAATTCAACAACAAACTTAACATTGAAAATCACCAAAAAATTCAACAACAACCTCAAAATTGAAAAATTCCAACAATTTCAACAACAACCTCATCAATGAAAAACACCAAACAATTCAAAAACAAACTCAACATTGAAAATAACCAACAAATTCAACAACAACCTCAACTTTGAAAAACACCAACAAATTCAAAAACATCAACATCGAAAAACACCAACAAATTGAACCACAACCTCAACATTGAAAATCACCAACAAATTCAACAACAACCTCAACAATGAAAAACACCAACAAATTCAACAAAAACCTCAACAAAGAAAAACACCAAAAAATTAATCGACAACCTCAACATTCAAAAACACCAACAAATTCAACAGAATGCTCAACAATGAAAAACACCAAAAAAATTCAACAACAACCTCAACTTTGAAAAACACCAACAAATTCAAAAACATCAACATCGAAAAACACCAACAAATTGAACCACAACCTCAACATTGAAAATCACCAACAAATTCAACAACAACCTCAACAATGAAAAACACCAACAAATTCAACAAAAACCTCAACAAAGAAAAACACCAAAAAATTAATCGACAACCTCAACATTCAAAAACACCAACAAATTCAACAGAATGCTCAACAATGAAAAACACCAAAAAAATTCAACAACAACCTCAACATTGAAAATCACCAACAAATTCAACAAAAACCTCAACAATGAAAAACACCAATAAATTCAACAACCTCAACATTGAAAATCACCAAAAAATTCAACAAAAACCTCAACTATGAAAAATACCAAAAAATTCAACAACAATCTCAACATTGAAAAACACCAAAAAATTCAACAAACTCAACATTGAGAAACAACAACAAATTCAACTGGAACCTCAACTTTGAAAAATACAAAAAGTTTCAACTAAAAACATTGAATACACCAATAAATTCAACAACAACCTCAACATTTAAAATCACCAACAAATTCAACAAAAACCTCAACAATGAAGAACACCAAAAAAATTCAGCAACAACCTCAACATTCAAAAACAGCATAAAATTCAACAAAAATCTAATCAATGAAAAACACCAAATAATTCAACAACAACCTCAACTTGGTAAAACACCAACAACTTCAACAACCTCAGCATTGAATAACACCAACAAATTCAACAACAACCTCAACTTTGAAAAACACAAAATGATTCAGGAAAAAACATTGAATACACCAATAAATTCAACAACAACCTCAATATTGAAAATCACCAAAGAATTCAACAACAACCTCAACTTTGAATAACACCAACAAATTCAAAAACCTCAACATGGAAAAATACCAACAAATTCAACTATAACCTCAATATTGAAAATCACCAATAAATTGAACAAAAACGTAAACAATGAAAAACACCAAAAAATTCAACAACGACATCAATTTGAAAAACACCAACAGATTTAACAACCTCAACATTCAAATACACCAACAAATTCAACAACAAACGCAGCTCTGTAAAACAACAACAAATTCAACAACCTCAACATTGAAAAACACCAACAAATTGAACAACAACCTCAACAATGAAAAACATCAATAATTCAACAACAACAACCACAACAATGAAAAACACCAAACAATTCAACAACAACCTCAACATTCAAAAACACCAACAAATTCAACAACAACCTCAACTATGAAAAACACCAAAAAATTCATCAACAGCCTCAACATTCAAAAACACCAACAAATTCAACAAAAACCGCAGCAATTAAAAACACCAAAAGATTCAACAACAACGTCAACTTTGA
Organism: Cetorhinus maximus; assembly: GCF_964194155.1. Classification (NCBI taxonomy): domain Eukaryota; kingdom Metazoa; phylum Chordata; class Chondrichthyes; order Lamniformes; family Cetorhinidae; genus Cetorhinus; species Cetorhinus maximus. The sequence continues at coordinate 127,263 of NW_027596439.1, read as the reverse complement.
AAAATACCATAAAATTCAATAACCTCAACATTGAATAACACCAACAAATTCAACAACAAACTTAACATTGAAAATCACCAATAAATTCAACAACAACCTGAACATTGAAAAACTCCAACAATTTCAAAAACAACCTCAAAAATGAAAAACACCAAAAAAATTCAACAACAAACTCAACATTGAAAATCACCAACAAATTCAACAACAACCTCAACTTTGAAAAACACCAACAAATTCAAAAACATCAACATGGAAAAACACCAACAAATTGAACCACAACCTCAACATTGAAAGTCACCAACAAATTCAACAACAACCTCAACAATGAAAAACACCAACAAATTCAACAAAAACCTCAACAAAGAAAAACACCAAAAAATTCATCAACAACCTCAACATTCAAAAACACCAACAAATTCAACAGAATCCTCAACAATGAAAAACAGCAAAAAATTCAACAACAACCTCAACATTGAAAATCACCAACAAATTCAACAAAAACCTCAGCAATGAAAAACACCAATAAATTCAACAACCTTAACATTGAAAATCACCAAACAATTCAACAATAACCTCAACAATGAAAATCACCAACAAATTCAACAACAAATTCAACTTTGAAAAACACCAAAAAATTCAACAACCTCAACATTGAGAAACAACAACAAATTCAACTGGAACCTCAACTTTGAAAAATACAAAAAGATTCAACAACAACCTCAACATTGAAAATCACCAAAAAATTCAACAACAACCTGAACTTTGAAAACCACCAACAAATTCAAAAACCTCAACATGGAAAAATACCAACAAATTCAACTACAACCTCAATATTGAAAAACACCAACAATTTCAACTGCAACCTCAACTTTGAAACATAGAAAAATGATCAAAAAAAACCATTGATAACACCAATGAATTCAACAACCTCAACATTGAAAATCACCAACAAATTCAACAACAACCTCAGCAATGAAAAACATCAAAAAATGCAACAACAACCTCAATTTTGAAAATCACCAACAAATTCAACAGCAACCTCAACTTTGAAAAACACCCACAAATTCAAAAACCTCAACATGGAAAAACAACAACAAATTGAACCAGAACCTCAATATTGAAAATCACCAACAAATTCAACAACAACCTCAACAATGAAAAACACAAACAATTTCAACAAAAATCACAACAATGAAATACACCAAAAAATTCAACAACCTCAACATTGCAAAACACCACTAATTTCAACTGCAACCTCAACTTTGTAAAATACAAAAAAGATTTAAAAAAACCATTGATAACACCAATAATTTCAACAACATCAACTTTGAAAAACACCAACAAATTCAACCACAACCTCAACATTGAAAATCACCAACAAAGTCAACAACAACCTCAACAATGAAAAACACCAACAAATTCAACAAAAACCTCAACAATGAAAAACACCAACAAATTCAACAACAAACTCAGCATTGAAAAACACCAACAAATTCAACAACCTCAACATTGAAAAACACCAACAAATTCAACAACAACCTCAACTTTCAAAAATACAAAAAGGTTCAACAAAATAAAAATTGATAACAACAAAAAATTCAACAACAACCTCTATATTGAAAACCACCAACAAATTTAACAACAACCTCAACAATGAAAAACACCAAATAATGCATCAACAACCTCAACATTCAAAAACACCAACAAATTCAACAGAAACCACAACAATAATAAACACCTAAAAATTCAACTACAACCTCAACATTGAAAGTCACCAACAAATTCAACAAAAACCTCAACAATGACAAGTATCAAATAATGCATCAAGAACCTCAACATTCAGAAACACCAAAAAATTCAACAAAAACCTCAACAATGAAAAACACCGAGAATTTCATCAACAACCTCAACATTCAAAAACACCAATAAATTCAACAAAAACCTCAACAACGAAAAACACCAAAAAATTCAACAACAACCTCAACTTTGAAAAACACCAACAACTTGAACAACCTCAACATTGAGAAACAGCAACAAATTCAACTGCAAACTCAACTTTGAAAAATACAAAAACTATCAAAAAAAACCATTGATAACACCAATAAATTCAACAACCTCAACATTGAAAATCACCATCAAATTCAACAACAACCTCAGCAATGAATAACATCAAAAAATTCATCATTCAAAAACACCAAAAAATTCAACAAAAACCTCAACAATGAAAAACACCAATAAATTCAACAACAACCTCATCTTTGAAAAACACCAACAACTTCAACAACCTGAACTTTGAAAAAGACCAACAACTTCAACAACCTCAAAATTGAGAAACAGCAACAAATTCAACAACAACCTCAACATTGAAAATCACCAACAAATTCAAAATAAACCTCAAGAATGAAAGACACCAAAAATATTCATCAACAACCTCAACATTCAAAAACACCAAAAAATTCAACAAAAACCTCAAATTTGAAAAACACCAACAACTTCAACAACCTCAACATTGAAAAACACCAACAAATTCAACTGGAACCTCAACTTTGAAAAATACAAAATGATTAAAAAAAAAACATTGAATACATCAATAAATTTAACAACATCCTCAATATTGAAAATCACCAACAAATTCAACAACAACCTAAACTAAGAAAAACACCAACAAATTCAACTAAAACCTAAACAATGAAAAACACCAAGCAATTCAACAACAACCTCAATTTGAAAAACACCAACAGATTTAACAACCTCAACATTCAAATACATCAACAAATTCAACAACAAACGCAGCTCTGAAAAACACCAACAAATTCAACAACCTCAACATTGAAAAACATAAACAAATTCAACAACAACCTCAACTTTTAAAAATACAACAAGGTTCAACAGAATAAAAATTGATAACAACAACAAATTCAACAATAACCTCAAAATTGAATATCACCAACAAATTTAACAACAACCTCAACAATGAAAAACATCAATAATTCAACAACAACAGCCACAACAATGAAAAACACCATAAAATTCAACAACAACCTCAACATTCAAAAACACCTACAAATTCAACAACAACCTCATCAATGAAAAACACCAAAAAATTCATCAACAAACTCAACATTCAAAAACACCAACAAATTCAACAAAAATCTCAACAACTAAAAACATCAAAAAATTCACCAACAACGTCAAATTTGATAAATACCAACAAATTCAACAACCTCAACTTTGAAAAGCAACAACAAATTCAAAAACCTCAACATGGAAAAACACCAACAAATTGAACAACAACCTCAACAATGGAAAACACCAACAAATTCAACAAAAACCTCAACAAAGAAAAACACCGAAAAATTCATCAACAAACTCAACATTCAAAAACACCAACAAATTCAACAGAATCCTCAACAATGAAAAACACCAAAAATTCAACAACCTCAACATTGAAAATAACCAACAAATTCAACAAAAACCTCAACAATGGATAACACCAATAAATTCAACAACCTCAACATTGAAAATCACCAAACAATTCAACAATAACCTCAACAATGAAAAACGCCAACAAATTCAACAACAACCTCAACTTTGAAAAACACCAAAAAATTCGTCAACCTCAACAATGAGAAACAGCAACAAATTCAACTGGAACCTCAACTTTGAAAAATACAAAAAGATTCAAATAAAAACATTGAATACACCAATAAATTCAACCACAACCTTAACATTGAAAATCACCAACAAATTCATCAAAAACCTCAACAATGGAAAACACCAAAATATTCATCAACAACCTCAACATTCGAAAACACCAACAAATTCAACAAAAACCTCAACAATGAAAAACACCAAAAAATTCAACAACAATCTCAACTTTGAAAAACACCAACTACTTCAACAACCTCAACATTGAAAAAGACCAACAAATTCAACTGCAACCTCAACTTTGAAAAATACAAAAAAGATCAAAAAAAACCATTGATAAAACCAATAAATTCATCAACATCAACACTGAAAATCACCAGCAAATTCAACAACAACCGCAGCAATGACAAACATGAAAAAATTAAACAACAACCTCAACTTTGAATAACATCAAAAAATTCAACAACCTCAACATTGAGAAACAGCAACAAATTCAACTGCAACCTCAACTTTGAAATATACAAAAAGATTCAAATAAAAACATTGAATACACCAATAAATTCAACAACAACCTCAACATTGAAAATCACCAACAAATTCAACAAAAACCTCAACAATGAAAAACACCAAAAAATTCAACAACAACCTCAACTTTGAAAAACATCAACAACTTCAACAACCTCAGCATTGAGAAACACCAACAAATTCAACTGCAACCTCAACTTTGAAAAATACAAAAAAGATAAAAAAAAAACATTGATAACACCAATAAATTCAACAACCTCAACATTGAAAGTCACCAACAAATTCAACAACAACCTCAGCAATGAAAAACATAAAAAAATTCAACAACAACCTCAATATTGAAAATCACCAACAAATTAAACAACAACCTCAACTATGAAAAATACCAACAAAATCATCAAAAACCTCAACAATGAAAAACACCAAATTCAACAACAACCTCAGTTTGAAAAACACCAACAAATTTAACAACCTCAGCTTTATTCAAATACAAAAACAAATTCAACAACAAACGCAGCTTTGAAAAACACCTCAACTATGAAAAATACCAACAAATTCATCAAAAACCTCAACAATGAAAAACACCAAATTCAACAACAACCTCAGTTTGAAAAACACCAACAGATTTAACAACCTCAACTTTATTCAAATACACCAACACATTCAACAACAAACGCAGCTTTGAATAACACCAACAAATTCAACAACCTCAACATTGAAAAACACCAACAAATTCAACAACAACCTCAACTTTTAAAAATACAAAAAGTTTCAACAGAATAAAAATTGATAACACCAACAAATTCAACAACAACCTCAAAATTGAAAATCACCAACAAATTTAACAACAACCTCAACAATGAAAAACATCAAAAATTCAACAAGAACAACCACAACAATGAAAAACACCAAACAATACAACAACAACCTCAACATTCAAAAACACCAACAAATTCAACAACAACCTCAACAATGAAAAACACCAAAAAATTCATCAAAAGACTCAACATTCAAAAACACCAACATATTCAACAAAAACCTCAACAATTAAAAACACCAAATAATTCAACAACAACGTCAACTTTGAAAAATACCAACAAATTCAGCAACCACAACATTGAAAAACACCAACAAATTCAACAACAAACTAAACATTGAAAATCACCAAAAAATTCAACAACAACCTCAAAATTGAAAAACTCCAACAATTTCAACAACAACCTCATCAATGAAAAACACCAAAAAATTCAAATACAAACTCAACATTGAAAAAAACCAACAAATTCAACAACAACCTCAACTTTGAAAAACACCAACAAATTCAAAAACATCAACATAGAAAAACACCAACAAATTGAACCACAACCTCAACATTGAAAATCACCAACAAATTCAACAACAACCTCAACAATGAAAAACACCAACAAATTCAACAAAAACCACAACAAAGAAAAAAACCAAAAAATTCATCGACAACCTCAATATTCAAAAACACAAACAAATTCAACAGAATGCTCAACAATGAAAAACACCAAAAAATTCAACAACAACCTCAACATTGAAAATCACCAACAAATTCAACAAAAACTTCAACAATGAAAAACACCAATAAATTCAACAACCTCAACATTGAAAATCACCAAAAAATTCAACAAAAACCTCAACAATGAAAAATACCAAAAAATTCAACAACAACCTCAACATTGAAAAACACCAAAAAATTCAACAACCTCAACAATGAGAAACAACAACAAATTCAACTGGAACCTCAACTTTGAAAAATACAAAAAGATTCAAATAAAAACATTGAATACACCAATAAATTCAACAACAACCTTAACATTGAAAATCACCAACAAATTCAACAAAAACCTCAACAATGAAAAACACCAAAAAAATTCAGCAACAACCTCAACATTCAAAAACGCCAGAAAATTCAACAAAAACCTCAACAATGAAAAACACCAAATAATTGAACAACAACCTCAACTTGGTAAAACAACAACAACTTCAACAACCTCAGCATTGAAAAACACCAACAAATTCAACAACAACCTCAACTTTGAAAAACACAAAATGATTCAGGAAAAAACATTGAATACACCAATAAATTCAACAACAACCTCAATATTGAAAATCACCAAAAAATTCAACAACAACCTCAACTTTGAAAAACACCAACAAATTCGAAAACCTCAACATGGAAAAATACCAACAAATTCAACTACAACCTCAATATTGAAAATCACCAACAAATTCAAAAAAAACGTAAACAATGAAAAACACCAAAAAATTCAACAACAACATCAATTTGAAAAACACCAACAGATTTAACAACCTCAACATTTAAATACACCAACAAATTCAACAACAAACGCAGCTCTGTAAAACACCAACAAATTCAACAACCTCAACATTGAAAAACACCAACAAATTGAACAACAACCTCAACAATGAAAAAAATCAAAAATTCAACAACAACAACCACAACAATGAAAAACACCAAAAAACTCAACAACAACCTCAACATTGAAAATCACCAACAAATTCAACAAAAACCTCAACAATGAAAAACACCAATAAATTCAACAACCTCAACATTGAAAATCACCAAAAAATTCAACAACAACCTCAACTTTCAAAAACACCAATAAATTCAACAACCTTAACATTCAGAAACAGCAACAAATTCAACTGGAACCTCAACTTTGAAAAATACAAAAAGATTCAAATAAAAATATTGAATACACCAATAAATTCAACAACAACCTCAACATTGAAAATCACCAACAATTTCAACATCAACCACAACTTTGAATAACACCAACAAATTCAAAAACCTCAACATGGAAAGACACCAACAAAATCAACCACAACCTCAACATTGAAAATCACCAACAAATTCAACAACAACCTCAACAATGTAAAACACCAACAAATTCAACAAAAACCTCAACAATGAAAAACACCAAAAAATTCAACAACAGCCTCAATGTGAAAATCATCAACAAATTTAACAACCTCAACATTCAAATACACCAACAAATTCAACAACAAACGCAGCTTTGAAAAACACCAACAAATTCAACAACCTCAACATTGAAAAACACCAACAACTTCAACAACAAATTTCACTTTTAAAAATACAAAAAGGTTCAACAGAATAAAAATTGATAACACCAACAAATTCAACAACAACCTCAAAATTGAAAATCACCAACAAACTTAACAACAACCTCAACAATGAAAAACATCAAAAATTCAACAACAACGACCACAACAATGAAAAACACCAAACAATTCAACAACAACCTCAACATTCAAAAACACCAACAAATTCAACAACAACCTCAACTATGAAAAACACCAAAAAATTCATCAACAGCCTCAACATTCAAAAACTCCAACAAATTCAACAAAAACCCCAGCAATTAAAAACACCAAAAGATTCAACAACAACGTCAACTTGTAAAATACCATAAAATTCAACAACCTCAACATTGAAAAACACCAACAAATTCAACAACAAACTTAACATTGAAAATCACCAAAAAATTCAACAACAACCTCAAAATTGAAAAATTCCAACAATTTCAACAACAACCTCATCAATGAAAAACACCAAACAATTCAAAAACAAACTCAACATTGAAAATAACCAACAAATTCAACAACAACCTCAACTTTGAAAAACACCAACAAATTCAAAAACATCAACATCGAAAAACACCAACAAATTGAACCACAACCTCAACATTGAAAATCACCAACAAATTCAACAACAACCTCAACAATGAAAAACACCAACAAATTCAACAAAAACCTCAACAAAGAAAAACACCAAAAAATTAATCGACAACCTCAACATTCAAAAACACCAACAAATTCAACAGAATGCTCAACAATGAAAAACACCAAAAAAATTCAACAACAACCTCAACATTGAAAATCACCAACAAATTCAACAAAAACCTCAACAATGAAAAACACCAATAAATTCAACAACCTCAACATTGAAAATCACCAAAAAATTCAACAAAAACCTCAACTATGAAAAATACCAAAAAATTCAACAACAATCTCAACATTGAAAAACACCAAAAAATTCAACAAACTCAACATTGAGAAACAACAACAAATTCAACTGGAACCTCAACTTTGAAAAATACAAAAAGTTTCAACTAAAAACATTGAATACACCAATAAATTCAACAACAACCTCAACATTTAAAATCACCAACAAATTCAACAAAAACCTCAACAATGAAGAACACCAAAAAAATTCAGCAACAACCTCAACATTCAAAAACAGCATAAAATTCAACAAAAATCTAATCAATGAAAAACACCAAATAATTCAACAACAACCTCAACTTGGTAAAACACCAACAACTTCAACAACCTCAGCATTGAATAACACCAACAAATTCAACAACAACCTCAACTTTGAAAAACACAAAATGATTCAGGAAAAAACATTGAATACACCAATAAATTCAACAACAACCTCAATATTGAAAATCACCAAAGAATTCAACAACAACCTCAACTTTGAATAACACCAACAAATTCAAAAACCTCAACATGGAAAAATACCAACAAATTCAACTATAACCTCAATATTGAAAATCACCAATAAATTGAACAAAAACGTAAACAATGAAAAACACCAAAAAATTCAACAACGACATCAATTTGAAAAACACCAACAGATTTAACAACCTCAACATTCAAATACACCAACAAATTCAACAACAAACGCAGCTCTGTAAAACAACAACAAATTCAACAACCTCAACATTGAAAAACACCAACAAATTGAACAACAACCTCAACAATGAAAAACATCAATAATTCAACAACAACAACCACAACAATGAAAAACACCAAACAATTCAACAACAACCTCAACATTCAAAAACACCAACAAATTCAACAACAACCTCAACTATGAAAAACACCAAAAAATTCATCAACAGCCTCAACATTCAAAAACACCAACAAATTCAACAAAAACCGCAGCAATTAAAAACACCAAAAGATTCAACAACAACGTCAACTTTGAAAAATACCATAAAATTCAATAACCTCAACATTGAATAACACCAACAAATTCAACAACAAACTTAACATTGAAAATCACCAATAAATTCAACAACAACCTGAACATTGAAAAACTCCAACAATTTCAAAAACAACCTCAAAAATGAAAAACACCAAAAAAATTCAACAACAAACTCAACATTGAAAATCACCAACAAATTCAACAACAACCTCAACTTTGAAAAACACCAACAAATTCAAAAACATCAACATGGAAAAACACCAACAAATTGAACCACAACCTCAACATTGAAAGTCACCAACAAATTCAACAACAACCTCAACAATGAAAAACACCAACAAATTCAACAAAAACCTCAACAAAGAAAAACACCAAAAAATTCATCAACAACCTCAACATTCAAAAACACCAACAAATTCAACAGAATCCTCAACAATGAAAAACAGCAAAAAATTCAACAACAACCTCAACATTGAAAATCACCAACAAATTCAACAAAAACCTCAGCAATGAAAAACACCAATAAATTCAACAACCTTAACATTGAAAATCACCAAACAATTCAACAATAACCTCAACAATGAAAATCACCAACAAATTCAACAACAAATTCAACTTTGAAAAACACCAAAAAATTCAACAACCTCAACATTGAGAAACAACAACAAATTCAACTGGAACCTCAACTTTGAAAAATACAAAAAGATTCAACAACAACCTCAACATTGAAAATCACCAAAAAATTCAACAACAACCTGAACTTTGAAAACCACCAACAAATTCAAAAACCTCAACATGGAAAAATACCAACAAATTCAACTACAACCTCAATATTGAAAAACACCAAAAAATTCAACAAACTCAACATTGAGAAACAACAACAAATTCAACTGGAACCTCAACTTTGAAAAATACAAAAAGTTTCAACTAAAAACATTGAATACACCAATAAATTCAACAACAACCTCAACATTTAAAATCACCAACAAATTCAACAAAAACCTCAACAATGAAGAACACCAAAAAAATTCAGCAACAACCTCAACATTCAAAAACAGCATAAAATTCAACAAAAATCTAATCAATGAAAAACACCAAATAATTCAACAACAACCTCAACTTGGTAAAACACCAACAACTTCAACAACCTCAGCATTGAATAACACCAACAAATTCAACAACAACCTCAACTTTGAAAAACACAAAATGATTCAGGAAAAAACATTGAATACACCAATAAATTCAACAACAACCTCAATATTGAAAATCACCAAAGAATTCAACAACAACCTCAACTTTGAATAACACCAACAAATTCAAAAACCTCAACATGGAAAAATACCAACAAATTCAACTATAACCTCAATATTGAAAATCACCAATAAATTGAACAAAAACGTAAACAATGAAAAACACCAAAAAATTCAACAACGACATCAATTTGAAAAACACCAACAGATTTAACAACCTCAACATTCAAATACACCAACAAATTCAACAACAAACGCAGCTCTGTAAAACAACAACAAATTCAACAACCTCAACATTGAAAAACACCAACAAATTGAACAACAACCTCAACAATGAAAAACATCAATAATTCAACAACAACAACCACAACAATGAAAAACACCAAACAATTCAACAACAACCTCAACATTCAAAAACACCAACAAATTCAACAACAACCTCAACTATGAAAAACACCAAAAAATTCATCAACAGCCTCAACATTCAAAAACACCAACAAATTCAACAAAAACCGCAGCAATTAAAAACACCAAAAGATTCAACAACAACGTCAACTTTGAAAAATACCATAAAATTCAATAACCTCAACATTGAATAACACCAACAAATTCAACAACAAACTTAACATTGAAAATCACCAATAAATTCAACAACAACCTGAACATTGAAAAACTCCAACAATTTCAAAAACAACCTCAAAAATGAAAAACACCAAAAAAATTCAACAACAAACTCAACATTGAAAATCACCAACAAATTCAACAACAACCTCAACTTTGAAAAACACCAACAAATTCAAAAACATCAACATGGAAAAACACCAACAAATTGAACCACAACCTCAACATTGAAAGTCACCAACAAATTCAACAACAACCTCAACAATGAAAAACACCAACAAATTCAACAAAAACCTCAACAAAGAAAAACACCAAAAAATTCATCAACAACCTCAACATTCAAAAACACCAACAAATTCAACAGAATCCTCAACAATGAAAAACAGCAAAAAATTCAACAACAACCTCAACATTGAAAATCACCAACAAATTCAACAAAAACCTCAGCAATGAAAAACACCAATAAATTCAACAACCTTAACATTGAAAATCACCAAACAATTCAACAATAACCTCAACAATGAAAATCACCAACAAATTCAACAACAAATTCAACTTTGAAAAACACCAAAAAATTCAACAACCTCAACATTGAGAAACAACAACAAATTCAACTGGAACCTCAACTTTGAAAAATACAAAAAGATTCAACAACAACCTCAACATTGAAAATCACCAAAAAATTCAACAACAACCTGAACTTTGAAAACCACCAACAAATTCAAAAACCTCAACATGGAAAAATACCAACAAATTCAACTACAACCTCAATATTGAAAAACACCAACAATTTCAACTGCAACCTCAACTTTGAAACATAGAAAAATGATCAAAAAAAACCATTGATAACACCAATGAATTCAACAACCTCAACATTGAAAATCACCAACAAATTCAACAACAACCTCAGCAATGAAAAACATCAAAAAATGCAACAACAACCTCAATTTTGAAAATCACCAACAAATTCAACAGCAACCTCAACTTTGAAAAACACCCACAAATTCAAAAACCTCAACATGGAAAAACAACAACAAATTGAACCAGAACCTCAATATTGAAAATCACCAACAAATTCAACAACAACCTCAACAATGAAAAACACAAACAATTTCAACAAAAATCACAACAATGAAATACACCAAAAAATTCAACAACCTCAACATTGCAAAACACCACTAATTTCAACTGCAACCTCAACTTTGTAAAATACAAAAAAGATTTAAAAAAACCATTGATAACACCAATAATTTCAACAACATCAACTTTGAAAAACACCAACAAATTCAACCACAACCTCAACATTGAAAATCACCAACAAAGTCAACAACAACCTCAACAATGAAAAACACCAACAAATTCAACAAAAACCTCAACAATGAAAAACACCAACAAATTCAACAACAAACTCAGCATTGAAAAACACCAACAAATTCAACAACCTCAACATTGAAAAACACCAACAAATTCAACAACAACCTCAACTTTCAAAAATACAAAAAGGTTCAACAAAATAAAAATTGATAACAACAAAAAATTCAACAACAACCTCTATATTGAAAACCACCAACAAATTTAACAACAACCTCAACAATGAAAAACACCAAATAATGCATCAACAACCTCAACATTCAAAAACACCAACAAATTCAACAGAAACCACAACAATAATAAACACCTAAAAATTCAACTACAACCTCAACATTGAAAGTCACCAACAAATTCAACAAAAACCTCAACAATGACAAGTATCAAATAATGCATCAAGAACCTCAACATTCAGAAACACCAAAAAATTCAACAAAAACCTCAACAATGAAAAACACCGAGAATTTCATCAACAACCTCAACATTCAAAAACACCAATAAATTCAACAAAAACCTCAACAACGAAAAACACCAAAAAATTCAACAACAACCTCAACTTTGAAAAACACCAACAACTTGAACAACCTCAACATTGAGAAACAGCAACAAATTCAACTGCAAACTCAACTTTGAAAAATACAAAAACTATCAAAAAAAACCATTGATAACACCAATAAATTCAACAACCTCAACATTGAAAATCACCATCAAATTCAACAACAACCTCAGCAATGAATAACATCAAAAAATTCATCATTCAAAAACACCAAAAAATTCAACAAAAACCTCAACAATGAAAAACACCAATAAATTCAACAACAACCTCATCTTTGAAAAACACCAACAACTTCAACAACCTGAACTTTGAAAAAGACCAACAACTTCAACAACCTCAAAATTGAGAAACAGCAACAAATTCAACAACAACCTCAACATTGAAAATCACCAACAAATTCAAAATAAACCTCAAGAATGAAAGACACCAAAAATATTCATCAACAACCTCAACATTCAAAAACACCAAAAAATTCAACAAAAACCTCAAATTTGAAAAACACCAACAACTTCAACAACCTCAACATTGAAAAACACCAACAAATTCAACTGGAACCTCAACTTTGAAAAATACAAAATGATTAAAAAAAAAACATTGAATACATCAATAAATTTAACAACATCCTCAATATTGAAAATCACCAACAAATTCAACAACAACCTAAACTAAGAAAAACACCAACAAATTCAACTAAAACCTAAACAATGAAAAACACCAAGCAATTCAACAACAACCTCAATTTGAAAAACACCAACAGATTTAACAACCTCAACATTCAAATACATCAACAAATTCAACAACAAACGCAGCTCTGAAAAACACCAACAAATTCAACAACCTCAACATTGAAAAACATAAACAAATTCAACAACAACCTCAACTTTTAAAAATACAACAAGGTTCAACAGAATAAAAATTGATAACAACAACAAATTCAACAATAACCTCAAAATTGAATATCACCAACAAATTTAACAACAACCTCAACAATGAAAAACATCAATAATTCAACAACAACAGCCACAACAATGAAAAACACCATAAAATTCAACAACAACCTCAACATTCAAAAACACCTACAAATTCAACAACAACCTCATCAATGAAAAACACCAAAAAATTCATCAACAAACTCAACATTCAAAAACACCAACAAATTCAACAAAAATCTCAACAACTAAAAACATCAAAAAATTCACCAACAACGTCAAATTTGATAAATACCAACAAATTCAACAACCTCAACTTTGAAAAGCAACAACAAATTCAAAAACCTCAACATGGAAAAACACCAACAAATTGAACAACAACCTCAACAATGGAAAACACCAACAAATTCAACAAAAACCTCAACAAAGAAAAACACCGAAAAATTCATCAACAAACTCAACATTCAAAAACACCAACAAATTCAACAGAATCCTCAACAATGAAAAACACCAAAAATTCAACAACCTCAACATTGAAAATAACCAACAAATTCAACAAAAACCTCAACAATGGATAACACCAATAAATTCAACAACCTCAACATTGAAAATCACCAAACAATTCAACAATAACCTCAACAATGAAAAACGCCAACAAATTCAACAACAACCTCAACTTTGAAAAACACCAAAAAATTCGTCAACCTCAACAATGAGAAACAGCAACAAATTCAACTGGAACCTCAACTTTGAAAAATACAAAAAGATTCAAATAAAAACATTGAATACACCAATAAATTCAACCACAACCTTAACATTGAAAATCACCAACAAATTCATCAAAAACCTCAACAATGGAAAACACCAAAATATTCATCAACAACCTCAACATTCGAAAACACCAACAAATTCAACAAAAACCTCAACAATGAAAAACACCAAAAAATTCAACAACAATCTCAACTTTGAAAAACACCAACTACTTCAACAACCTCAACATTGAAAAAGACCAACAAATTCAACTGCAACCTCAACTTTGAAAAATACAAAAAAGATCAAAAAAAACCATTGATAAAACCAATAAATTCATCAACATCAACACTGAAAATCACCAGCAAATTCAACAACAACCGCAGCAATGACAAACATGAAAAAATTAAACAACAACCTCAACTTTGAATAACATCAAAAAATTCAACAACCTCAACATTGAGAAACAGCAACAAATTCAACTGCAACCTCAACTTTGAAATATACAAAAAGATTCAAATAAAAACATTGAATACACCAATAAATTCAACAACAACCTCAACATTGAAAATCACCAACAAATTCAACAAAAACCTCAACAATGAAAAACACCAAAAAATTCAACAACAACCTCAACTTTGAAAAACATCAACAACTTCAACAACCTCAGCATTGAGAAACACCAACAAATTCAACTGCAACCTCAACTTTGAAAAATACAAAAAAGATAAAAAAAAAACATTGATAACACCAATAAATTCAACAACCTCAACATTGAAAGTCACCAACAAATTCAACAACAACCTCAGCAATGAAAAACATAAAAAAATTCAACAACAACCTCAATATTGAAAATCACCAACAAATTAAACAACAACCTCAACTATGAAAAATACCAACAAAATCATCAAAAACCTCAACAATGAAAAACACCAAATTCAACAACAACCTCAGTTTGAAAAACACCAACAAATTTAACAACCTCAGCTTTATTCAAATACAAAAACAAATTCAACAACAAACGCAGCTTTGAAAAACACCTCAACTATGAAAAATACCAACAAATTCATCAAAAACCTCAACAATGAAAAACACCAAATTCAACAACAACCTCAGTTTGAAAAACACCAACAGATTTAACAACCTCAACTTTATTCAAATACACCAACACATTCAACAACAAACGCAGCTTTGAATAACACCAACAAATTCAACAACCTCAACATTGAAAAACACCAACAAATTCAACAACAACCTCAACTTTTAAAAATACAAAAAGTTTCAACAGAATAAAAATTGATAACACCAACAAATTCAACAACAACCTCAAAATTGAAAATCACCAACAAATTTAACAACAACCTCAACAATGAAAAACATCAAAAATTCAACAAGAACAACCACAACAATGAAAAACACCAAACAATACAACAACAACCTCAACATTCAAAAACACCAACAAATTCAACAACAACCTCAACAATGAAAAACACCAAAAAATTCATCAAAAGACTCAACATTCAAAAACACCAACATATTCAACAAAAACCTCAACAATTAAAAACACCAAATAATTCAACAACAACGTCAACTTTGAAAAATACCAACAAATTCAGCAACCACAACATTGAAAAACACCAACAAATTCAACAACAAACTAAACATTGAAAATCACCAAAAAATTCAACAACAACCTCAAAATTGAAAAACTCCAACAATTTCAACAACAACCTCATCAATGAAAAACACCAAAAAATTCAAATACAAACTCAACATTGAAAAAAACCAACAAATTCAACAACAACCTCAACTTTGAAAAACACCAACAAATTCAAAAACATCAACATAGAAAAACACCAACAAATTGAACCACAACCTCAACATTGAAAATCACCAACAAATTCAACAACAACCTCAACAATGAAAAACACCAACAAATTCAACAAAAACCACAACAAAGAAAAAAACCAAAAAATTCATCGACAACCTCAATATTCAAAAACACAAACAAATTCAACAGAATGCTCAACAATGAAAAACACCAAAAAATTCAACAACAACCTCAACATTGAAAATCACCAACAAATTCAACAAAAACTTCAACAATGAAAAACACCAATAAATTCAACAACCTCAACATTGAAAATCACCAAAAAATTCAACAAAAACCTCAACAATGAAAAATACCAAAAAATTCAACAACAACCTCAACATTGAAAAACACCAAAAAATTCAACAACCTCAACAATGAGAAACAACAACAAATTCAACTGGAACCTCAACTTTGAAAAATACAAAAAGATTCAAATAAAAACATTGAATACACCAATAAATTCAACAACAACCTTAACATTGAAAATCACCAACAAATTCAACAAAAACCTCAACAATGAAAAACACCAAAAAAATTCAGCAACAACCTCAACATTCAAAAACGCCAGAAAATTCAACAAAAACCTCAACAATGAAAAACACCAAATAATTGAACAACAACCTCAACTTGGTAAAACAACAACAACTTCAACAACCTCAGCATTGAAAAACACCAACAAATTCAACAACAACCTCAACTTTGAAAAACACAAAATGATTCAGGAAAAAACATTGAATACACCAATAAATTCAACAACAACCTCAATATTGAAAATCACCAAAAAATTCAACAACAACCTCAACTTTGAAAAACACCAACAAATTCGAAAACCTCAACATGGAAAAATACCAACAAATTCAACTACAACCTCAATATTGAAAATCACCAACAAATTCAAAAAAAACGTAAACAATGAAAAACACCAAAAAATTCAACAACAACATCAATTTGAAAAACACCAACAGATTTAACAACCTCAACATTTAAATACACCAACAAATTCAACAACAAACGCAGCTCTGTAAAACACCAACAAATTCAACAACCTCAACATTGAAAAACACCAACAAATTGAACAACAACCTCAACAATGAAAAAAATCAAAAATTCAACAACAACAACCACAACAATGAAAAACACCAAAAAACTCAACAACAACCTCAACATTGAAAATCACCAACAAATTCAACAAAAACCTCAACAATGAAAAACACCAATAAATTCAACAACCTCAACATTGAAAATCACCAAAAAATTCAACAACAACCTCAACTTTCAAAAACACCAATAAATTCAACAACCTTAACATTCAGAAACAGCAACAAATTCAACTGGAACCTCAACTTTGAAAAATACAAAAAGATTCAAATAAAAATATTGAATACACCAATAAATTCAACAACAACCTCAACATTGAAAATCACCAACAATTTCAACATCAACCACAACTTTGAATAACACCAACAAATTCAAAAACCTCAACATGGAAAGACACCAACAAAATCAACCACAACCTCAACATTGAAAATCACCAACAAATTCAACAACAACCTCAACAATGAAAATCAACAATAAATTCAACAAAAACCTCAACAATGAAAAACACCAATAAATTCAACATCCTCAACATTGAAAACCACCAACAAATTCAACAAAAACCTCAACAATGAAAAATACCAAAAAATTCAACAACAACCTCAACTTTGAAAAACACCAAAAAATTCATCAACATCAACATTGAGAAACAGCATCAAATACAACTGGAACCTCAACTTTGAAAAATACAAAAAGATTCAAATAAAAACATTGAATACACCAATAAATTCAACAACAACCTCAACATTGAAAATCACCAAAAAATTCAACTAAAACCTCAAAAATGAAAAACACCAAAAAATTCATCAACAACCTCAACATTCGAAAACACCAAATAATTAAACAAAAACCTGAACAATGAAAAACTCCAAAAAATTCAACAACAACCTCAACTTTAAAGAACACAAACAACTTCAACAACCTCAACATTGAAAAACAACAAAAAATTCAACTGCAACCTCAACTTTGAAAAATACAAAAAAGATCAAAAAAAACCATTGATAACACCCATAAATTAAACAACCTCAACATTGAAAATCACCAACAAATTCAACAACAACCTCAGCAATGAAAAACATCAAAAATTTCAACAAAAACCTCAACATTAAAAAACTCCAACAAATTCAACAACAACTTCAACTTTGCAAAACACCAGCAAATTCAAAAACCTCAACATGGAGAAACACCAAGAAATTCAACATCAACCTCAATATTGAAAATCACCAACAAATTCAACAACAACCTCAACTATGAAAAACACCAACAAATTCAACAAAAACCTCAACAATGAAAAACACCAAAAAATTCAACAACAGACTCAATTAGTAAAACACCAACAGATTTAACAACCTCAACATTCAAAAACACCAAAAAATTCAACAACAAACGCAGCTTTGAAAAACACCAACAAATTCAACAACCTCAACATTGAAAAACACCAACAAATTCAACAACAACCTTCACTTTTAAAAATACAAAAAGGTTCAACAAAATAAAAATTGATAACACCAACAAATTCAACAACAACTTCAAAATTGAAAATCACCAACAAATTTAACAACAACCTCAGCAATGAAAAATATCAAAAATTCAACAACAACCACAACATTGAAAAACACCAAACAATTCAACAACAACCTCAACATTCAAAAGCACCAACAAATTCAACAACAACCTCAACTATGAAAAGCACGAAAATATTCATCAACAGCCTCAACATTCAAAAACAACAAC
Organism: Cetorhinus maximus; assembly: GCF_964194155.1. Classification (NCBI taxonomy): domain Eukaryota; kingdom Metazoa; phylum Chordata; class Chondrichthyes; order Lamniformes; family Cetorhinidae; genus Cetorhinus; species Cetorhinus maximus. The sequence continues at coordinate 107,849 of NW_027596439.1, read as the reverse complement.
AAATTCAACAAAACCTCAACAATTAAAAACACCAAAAAATTCAACAACAACGTCAACTTTGAAAAATGCCAACAAATTCAACAACCTCAACATTGAAAAACACCAACAAATTCAACAACAAACTCAACATTGAAAATCACCAACAAATTCAACAACAACCTCAGCTTTGAAAAACGACAACGAATTCAAAAACCTCAACATGGAAAAACACCAACAAATTGAACAACAACCTCAACAATGAAAAACACCAACAAATTCAACAAAAACCTCATCATTGAAAAATTCCAACAATTTCAACAACAAACTCAACATTGAAAATCACCAACAAATTCAACAACAACATCAACTTTGAAAAACAACAACGAATTCAAAAACCTCAACATGGAAAAACACCAACAAATTGAACAACAACCTCAACAATGAAAAACACCAATAAATTCAACAACCTCAACATTGAAAATCACCAAAAAATTCAACAATACCCTCAACCGTGAAAAACACCAACAAATTCAACAACAACCTCAACATTGAAAAACACCAAAAAATTCAACAACCTCAACATTGAGAAACAGCAACAAATTCAACCTGAACCTCAACTTTGAAAAATACAAAAAGATTCAAATAAAAACATTGAATACACCAATAAATTCAACAACAACCTCAACATTGAAAATCACCAAAAAATTCAAAAACCTCAACATGGAAAAACACCAACTAATTCAACCACAACCTGAACATTGAAAATCACCAACAAATTCAACAACAACCTCGACATTGAAAAACACCAACAACTTCAACAACAACCTCAACTTTTAAAAATACAAAAAGGTTCAACAGAATAAAAATTGATAACACCAACAAATTTAACAACAACCTCAACAATGAAAAACATCAAAAATTCAACAACAACAACCACAACAATGAAAAACACCAAACAATTCAACAACAACCTCAACATTCAAAAACACCAACAAATTCAACAACAACCTCAACTATGAAAAAAACGAAAAAAATTCATCAACAGCCTCAACATTCAAAAACACCAACAAATTCAATAAAAACCTCAACAATTGAAAACACCAAAAAATTCAACAACAACGTCAACTTTGAAAAATACCAACAAATTCAACAACCTCAACATTGAAAAACTCCAACAATTTCAACAACAACCTCAACACTGAAAAACAGCAAAAAATAAAACAACAAACTCAACATTGAATATCACCAACAAATTCAACCACAACCTCAACATTTAAAATCATCAACAAATTCAACAACAACCTCAACAATGAAAAACACCAACAAATTCAACAAAAACCTCAACAAAGAAAAACACCAAAAAATTCAACAACAACCTCAACATTGAAAATCACCAATAAATTCAACAAAAACATCAACAATGAAAAACACCAATAAATTCAACATCCTCAACATTGAAAACAACCAACAAATTCAACAAAAACCTCAACAATGAAAAACACCAAAAAATTAATCAACAACCTCAAAATTCAAAAACACCAAGAAATTCAACAGAAACCTCAACAATGAGAAACACCAAAAAACTCAACAACAACCTCAACATTGAAAATCACCAAAAAATTCAACAAAAACTTCAAAAATGAAAAACACCAAAAAATTCATCAACAACCTCAACATTCGCAAAACCCAAATAATATAACAAAAACCTCAAAAATGAAAAACACCAAAAAATTCAACAACAACCTCAACTTTGAAGAACACAAACAACTTCAACAACCTCAAGATTGAAAAACAACAAAAAATTCAACTGCAACCTCAACTTTGAAAAGTACAAAAAAGATTAAAAAAAACCATTGATAACACCAATAAATTAAACAACCTCAACATTGAAAATAACCAACAAATTGAACAACAACCTCAGCAATGAAAAACATCAAAAAATTCAAAAACAAACTCAATATTGAAAATCACCAACAAATTCAACAACAACCTCAACTATGAAAAACACCAACAAATTCAACAAAAACCTCAACAATGAAAAACATCAAAAAATTCAACAACAGACTCAATTTGAAAAACACCAACAGATTTAACAACCTCAACATTCAAAAACACCAACAAATTCAACAACAAACGCAGCTTTGAAAAACACCAACAAATTCAACAACCTCGACATTTAAAAACACCAACAACTTCAACAACAAACTCAACTTTTAAAAATACAAAAAGGTTCAACAGAATAAAAATTGATAACACCAACAAATTTAACAACAACCTCAACAATGAAAAACATCAAAAATTCAACAACAACAACCACAACAATGAAAAACACCAAACAATTCAACAACAACCTCAACATTCAAAAACACCAGCAAATTCAACAACAACCTCAACTATGAAAAAAACGAAAAAATTCATCAACAGCCTCAACATTCAAAAACACCAACAAATTCAATAAAAACCTCAACAATTGAAAACACCAAAAAATTCAACAACAACGTCAACTTTGAAAAATACCAACAAATTCAACAACCTCAACATTGAAAAACTCCAACAATTTCAACAACAACCTCAACACTGAAAAACAGCAAAAAATAAAACAACAAACTCAACATTGAAAATCACCAACAAATTCAACAACAACATCAACTTTGAAAAACACCAACAAATTCAAAAACATCAACATGGAAAAACACCAACAAATTCAAACACAACCTCAACATTTAAAATCACCAACAAATTCAACAACAACCTCAACAAAGAAAAACACCAAAAAATTCATCATCAACCTCAACATTCAAAAACACCAACAAATTCAAGAGAATCCTCAACAATGAAAAACACCAAAAAATTCAACAACAACCTCAACATTGAAAATCACCAATAAATTCAACAAAAACCTCAACAATGAAAAACACCAATAAATTCAAAATCCTCAACATTGAAAACAACCAACAAATTCAACAAAAACCTCAACAATGAAAAATACCAAAAAATTCAACAACAAGCTCAACTTTGAAAAACACCAAAAAATTCATCAACCTCAACATTGAGAAACAGCATCAAATACAACTGGAACCTCAACTTTGAAAAATACAAAAAGATTCAAATAAAAACATTGAATACACCAATAAATTCAACAACAACCTCAACATTGAAAATCACCAACAAATTCAACAAAGACCTCAACAATGAAAAACACCAAAAAAAATTCATCAACAACCTCAACATTCAAAAACACCAAAAAAGTCAACAACAACCTCAACTTTGAAAAACACAAACAATTTCAAAAACCTCAAATTGGAAAAACACCAACAAATTGAACTACAACCTCAATATTGAAAATCACCAAGAAATTCAAGAACAACCTCAACTATAAAAAACACCAACAAATTCAACAAAAACCTCAGCAATGAAAAACATCAAAAAATTCAACAACATCCTCAATTTGAAAAACAACAACAGATTTAACAACCTCAACATTCATATACACCAACATATTCAACAACAAACGCAGCTTTGAAAAACACCAACAAATTCAACAACCTCAACATTGAAAAACACCAACAAATTTAACAACAACCTCAACAATGAAAAACATCAAAAATTCAACAACAACAACCACAACAATGAAAAACACCAAACAATTCAACAACAACCTCAACATTCAAAAACACCAACAAATTCAACAACAACCTCAACTATGAAAAAAACGAAAAAATTCATCAACAGCCTCAACATTCAAAAACACCAACAAATTCAATAAAAACCTCAACAATTGAAAACACCAAAAAATTCAACAACAACGTCAACTTTGAAAAATACCAACAAATTCAACAACCTCAACATTGAAAAACTCCAACAATTTCAACAACAACCTCAACACTGAAAAACAGCAAAAAATAAAACAACAAACTCAACATGGAAAATCACCAACAAATTCAACAACAACATCAACTTTGAAAAACACCAACAAATTCAAAAACATCAACATGGAAAAACACCAACAAATTCAACCACAACCTCAACATTTAAAATCACCAACAAATTCAACAACAACCTCAACAAAGAAAAACACCAAAAAATTCATCATCAACCTCAACATTCAAAAACACCAACAAATTCAAGAGAATCCTCAACAATGAAAAACACCAAAAAAATCAACAACAACCTCAACATTGAAAATCACCAATAAATTCAACTAAAACCTCAACAATGAAAAACACCAATAAATTCAAAATCCTCAACATTGAAAACAACCAACAAATTCAACAAAAACCTCAACAATGAAAAATACCAAAAAATTCAACAACAAGCTCAACTTTGAAAAACACCAAAAAATTCATCAACCTCAACATTGAGAAACAGCATCAAATACAACTGGAACCTCAACTTTGAAAAATACAAAAAGATTCAAATAAAAACATTGAATACACCAATAAATTCAACAACAACCTCAACATTGAAAATCACCAACAAATTCAACAAAGACCTCAACAATGAAAAACACCAAAAAAAATTCATCAACAACCTCAACATTCAAAAACACCAAAAAAGTCAACAAAAACCTCAACTTTGATAAACACCAACAAATTCAAAGACCTCAACATGGAAAAATACCAACAAATTCAACTACAACCTCAATATTGAAAATCACCAACAAATTCAACAAAAACCTCAACAAAGAAAAAAATCGAAAAAATTCATGAACAACCTCAACATTCAAAAGCACCACCAAATTCAACAGATTCCTCAACAATGAAAAACACCAATAAATTCAACAACCTCAACATTGAAAATCACCAAAAAAATTCAACAAATACCTCAACAATGAAAAACACCAAAAAATTCAATAACATCCTCAACTTTGAAAAACACCAAAAAATTTAACAACCTCAACATTGAGAAACAGCAAGTAATTCAACTGCAACCTTAGGTTTGAAAAATACAAAAAGATTCAAATAAAAACATTGAATACACCAATAAATTCAACCACAACCTCAACATTGAAAATCACCAACAAATTCAACAACAACCTCAACAATGAAAAACACCAACAAATTCAACAACAACCTCAACAATGAAAAACACCAACAAATTCAACAAAAACCTCAACAATGAAAAACACCAAAAAATTCATCAGCAACCTCAACATTGAAAATCACCAAAAAATTCAACAAAAACGTCAACAATGAAAAACACCAAAAAATTCAACAACAACCTCAACTTTGAAAAACACCAACAACTTCAACATCTCAACATTGAAAAACACCAACAAATTCAACTGGAACCTCAACTTTGAAAAATACAAAAAGATTTAAAGAAAACACTGAATACACCAATAAATTCAACAACAACTTCAATATTGAAAATCACCAAAAAATTCAACAACAACCTCAACTTTGAAAAACACAAACAATTTCAAAAACCTCAAATTGGAAAAACACCAACAAATTGAACTACAACCTCAATATTGAAAATCACCAAGAAATTCAAGAACAACCTCAACTATAAAAAACACCAACAAATTCAACAAAAACCTCAGCAATGAAAAACATCAAAAAATTCAACAACATCCTCAATTTGAAAAACAACAACAGATTTAACAACCTCAACATTCATATACACCAACATATTCAACAACAAACGCAGCTTTGAAAAACACCAACAAATTCAACAACCTCAACATTGAAAAAAACCAACAAATTCAACAACAACCTCAACTTTTAAAAATACAAAAAGGTTCAACAGAATAAAAATTGATAACACCAACAAATTCAACAACAACCTCATAATTGAAAATCGCCAACAAATTTAACAACAACCTCAAAAATGAAAAACATCAAAAATTCAACAACAACAACAACAACAATGAAAAACACCAAAAAATTCATCAACAACCTCAACATTCAAAAACACCAAAAAATTCAACAAAAACCTCAACAATGAAAAACACCAAAAATTCAACAACAACCTCAACTTTGAAAAACACCAACAACGTCAACAACCTCAACATTGAAAAACACCAACAAATTCAACTGCAACCTGAACTTTGAAAAGTACAAAAAAGATCAAAAAAAACCATTGATAACACCAATGAATTCAACAACCTCTGCATTGAAAATCACCAACAAATTCAACAACAACCTCGCAATGAAAAGCATCAAAAAATTCAACAACAACCTCAACTTTGAAAAACACCAACAACTTCAACAACCTCAACATTGAGAAACAGCAACAAATTCAATTGCAACCTCAACTTTGAAAAATACAAAGAGATTCAAAAAATAACATTGAATACACCAATAAATTCAACAACAACCTCAATATTGAAAATCACCAAAAAATTCAACAACAACCTCAACTTTGAAAAACACCAGCAAATTCAAAAACCTCAACATGGAAAATAGCAACAAATTCAACTACAACCTCAATATTGAAAATCACCAACAAATTCAACAACAACCTCAACTATGAAAAACACCAACAAATTCAACAAAAACCTCAACAATGAAAAACACCAAAAAATTCAACAACAACCTCAATTTGAAAAACACCAACAGATTTAACCATCTCAACATTCAAGTACACCAACAAACTCAACAACAACCTCAACAATGAAAAACACCAAAAAATTCATCAGCAGCATCAACTTTCAAAAACACCAACAAATTCAACGAAAACCTCAACAATGAAAAACACCAAAAAATTCAACAACAACCTTAACTTTAAAAAACTCCAACAACTTCAACATCTCAATTTTGAAAAACACCAACAAATTCAACTGGAACGTCAACTTTGAAAAATACAAAAAGATTAAAACAAAAACACTGAATGCACCAATAAATTCAACAACAAACTCAATTTGAAAGACAACAACAGATTTAACAACCTCAACATTCAAAAACACCAACAAATTCAACAACAAACGCAGCTTTGAAAAACACCAACAATTTCAACAACCTCAACATTGAAAAACACCGACAAATTCAACAACAACCTTCACTTTTGAAAATACAAAAAGGTTCAACAGAATAAAAATTGATAACACAAACAAATTCAACAACAACTTCAAAATTGAAAATCACCAACAAATTTAACAACAACCTCAACAATGAAAAACATCAAAAATTCAACAACAACCACAACAATGAAAAACACCAAAAAATTCAACAGAAACCTCAACAATGAAAAACACCAAAAAAATCAACAACAACCTCAACTTTGAAAAACACCAACAACTTCAACAACCTCAACATTGAAAAACACAAACAAATTCAACAGCAACCTCAACTTTGAAAAAAACAAAAAAGTTCAAAAAAAACCATTGATAACACCAATAAATTCAACAACCTCTGCATTGAAAAGCACCAACAAATTCAACAACAACCTCAGCAATGAATAACATCAACAAATTCAACAACAACCTCAACAATGAAAAACACCAAAAAATTAATCAACAACTTCAAAAATCAAAAACACCAAGAAATTCAACAGAAACCTCAACAATGAGAAACACCAAAAAATTCAACAACAACCTCAACATTGAAAAACTCCAACAATTTTAACAACAACCTCATCTATAAAATACAACAAAAAATTCAACAACGAACTCAACATTGAAAATCAGCAACAAATTCAACAACCTCAACATTCAAAAACACCATCAAATTCAACAAAAACCTCAACAATGAAAAACACCAAAATTTTCAACAACAACATCAACTTTGAAAAACACCAACAAATTCAACTACTTCAACATTCTAAAAGCTCAACAAAGTCAACAAAAACCTCAACAATGATAAATACCAAAAAATTCAACAACAACCTCTACTTTCAATAACACCAACAAATTCAACTGCAACCTCAACTTTGAAAAATACAAAAGGGTTAAAACAAAACCATTGATAACACCAATTAACTCAACAACAACCTCAATATTGAAAATCACCAACAAATTCAAGAACAACCACAACAATGAAATACATCAATAAATTCATCAACAACAAACTCAACAATGAAAAACACCAAAAAATTCAACAACGACCTCAACATTGAAAAGCTCCATCAATTTCAACAACAACCTCAACTATGAAAAACAGCAAAAAATTCAACAAAAAATTCAAAAATGAAAAACATCTAAAAATTTAATAAAAACCTCAACATTCAAAAACACCGAAAAATTCAACAAAAACATCAACAATGAAAAACACCAACAACAAACTCAACTTTAAAAAACACCAACAAATTCAAGAACTTCAGCATTGAAAACTACCAACTAATTCAACTGCAAACTCAACTTTGAAAAATACAAAAAAGTTCATTAAAAAAAATTGATAACGCAATAAATTCAAGAACAACCTCAATATTGAAAATCACGAACAAATTCAACAACAACCTCAACAATGAATAACATTAAAAAATTCAACAACAACAACCTCAACAATGAGACACAAATAAATTCAACAACAACCTCAATATAGAAAATCACCAACAAATTCAACAACAACCTCAACAGTGAATAACATCAACTAATTCATCATAAACAAACTCAACAATAAAAAACACCAAATAATTCAACAACAACCTCATCTTTTAAAAATACAAAGAAGTTCAACAAAATAAAAATTGATAACACCAACAAATACAACAACAACCTCAATGTTAAATATCACCAACAAATTCAACAACAACCTCAGCTTTGAAAAACACCAACAAATTCAAAAACGTCAACATTCAAAAAGAGTGTCAATTTCAACAACAACCTCAACAATGAAAAACATCAAAATATTCAACAAGAACCTCAACTTTGAAAAAATCCAACAAATTCAACTGCAACCTCAACTTTGAAAAATACATAATGGTTAAAACAAATCCATTGATAACAGCAATAAATTCAGCAACAACCTAAACTGATAAGCGCCGACAATTTCAGCAACAACCTCAACTATGAAAAACATCCAAAAATTCAACACAAACTCAGCATTGAAAATCACCTACAAATTCAAGTACAACTTCAAAAATGAAAAACATCAAAAAATTCAACAACAACCTCAACATTCAAAAACAGCAACAAATTCAACAGAAACCTCAACAATGAAAAATAGCAAAAAATTAAACAACAAGCTCAACTTTGATAAACACCAACAGAATCAAAAACCTCAACATTCAAAAACACCAACAAAGTCAACAAAAACCTCAACAATGAAAAATACCAAAAAATTCAAGAGCAACCCCAACATTGAAAAACACCAACAGATTCAACAACAACCTCAATGTTGAAAATCACCAACAAATTCAACAACAACCTCAAACTCAAAAACACCAACAAATTCAACAACAACCTCAACTTTGAAAAACACCAACAAATTCAACAACCTTAACATTGAAAAACAACAACAAATTCAACAACAACCTCATCTTTTAAAAAGACCAAAAAGTTCAACAAAATAAAAATTGATGACACCAACAAATTCAACAAAACCTCAATATTAAATATGACTGACAAATTCAACAACAACCTCAACAATGAAAAACACCAAAAAATTTAACAACATCCTCAACATTGAAAAGCTCCATCAATTTCAACAACAACCTAAAGTATGATAAGCAAGAAAAAAATCAACAACAAACTCAACATTGAAATTCACCAACAAATTCAACAACAACCTCCAAAATGAAAAACATCAAAAAATTCAACAAAAACCTCAACATTCAAAAACACCAACGAATTCATCAAAAACCTCAACAATGAAAAACACCAACAAATTCAACAACCTCAACATTGAAAAATTCCAACAAATTCAACTGCAACCACAATTTTGAAAAATACAAAGAAGTTCAAAAAAACCATTGCTAACACCAATAAATTCAACAACAACCTCAATACTGAAAATCACAAACAAATTCAACAACAACCTCAAAAATGAATAACATCAAAAAAATCATCAACAACAAACTCAACAATGAAGAACACCAATAAATTCAACAAACAAAGTCAACATTGAAAAGCTCCAACAGTTTCAACAACAACCTCAACTATGAAAAACAAACAAAAATTCAACAACAAACTCATCATTGAAAATTACCGAAAAATTCAACAACAACCCCAACATTGAAAAATACCAACAGATTCAGCAACAACCTCAATGTGGAAAATCACCAACAAATTCAACATCAACCTCAACATTCAAAAACACCAACAAATTCAACAACAAACTCAACTTTTAAAAACACCAACAAATTCAACAACCTCAACATTGAAAAACACCAACAAATTCAACAACAACCTCAACTTTTAAAAATACAAAAAAGTTCAACAAAATAAAAATTGATAACACCTACAAATTCAACAAAACCTCAATATTGAATATCACCAACAAATTCAACAACAACCTCAACTTTGAAGAACACCAAAAAATTCAACAACCTCAACATTGAAAAAGAGCAGCATATTCAACAACAAACTGAACAATGCAAAATAACAAAAAATTCTACAACATCCTCAACTTTAAAAATCAACAACATATTCAACAACCTCAACATTTTAAAACTCCAAGAAATTCAACAACAACATCAACAATGAAATGCACCAAAAAATTCAACAACAACACCAACATTTCAAAAACACAAACCAATTCAACAACAACCTCAATATTGAAAATCACCAACAAATTCAACAACAACCTCAACATTGAAAAACACCAACAAATTCAACAACAACTTCAACTTTTAAAAATACAAAAACTTCTACAAAATAAAAATTGATTACACCAACAAATTCAACAACAACCTCAATATTGAATATCACCAACAAATTCAACAACAACCTCAACTTTCAAAAACACCAACAAATTCAACAACATCATCATTGAAAATGAGCATCAAATTCAACAACAATCTCAACAATGAAAAACATTCAAAAATTCTACAACAACCTCAGCAATGATTAACACCAAAAGATTCAATAACAACCTCAACATTGAAAAACACCAACAAATTCAACTGCAACCTCAACTTTGAAAAATAAAAAGAAGTTCAGAAAAAACCATTGATAACACCAACAAATTCAACAACAACCTCAATATTGAAAATCATCAACAAATTCAACAACAACCTCAACAATGAAAAACAGCTAAAAATTCAACAACAAACTCAACATTGAATATCACCAACAAATTCAACAACATCCTCAGAGAGGAAAAACATCAAAAAATTCAACAACAACCTCAACAATCAAAAACAACAACAAATTCAACAAAAACCTCAACAATGAAAAACACCAAAAAATTAAATAACAACCTCAACTTTGAAAAACACCAACAAATTCAACAACCTCGACATTGAAAAACTCCAACAATTTTGAACATCAACCTCAACAATGAATAACACCAAAAAATTCAATAACAAACTCAACTTTGAAAATCACCAACACATATAACAAAAACCTCAACAATGAAAAACACCAAAAAATTCAACAACAACCTCAACATTGCAAAATACCAACAAATTCATCAACAACCACAACAATGAAAAACATCAAATAATTCAACAATAACCTCAACATTGAAAAACTCCAGCAATTTCAACAACAACCTCAACAATGATAAACACCAAAAAATTCAACAACAAACTCAACATTTAAAATCACCAACAAATTCAACAACAACCTCAAAAATGAAAAACATCAAAAGATTCAACAAAAACCTCAACATTCAAAAACACCCACGAATTCAACTGCAACCTCAATTTGGAAAAATACAATAAATTACAAAAAAACCATTGATAACAACAATAAATTCAACAACAAACTCAATTTTGAAAATCACCAACAAATTCAACAACAACTTCAAAAATGAATAACATCAAAAAAAATCATCAACAACAAACTCAACAATGTAAAGCGCCAAAAAATGCAACAACAACGTCAACATTGAAAAGCTCCAACAATTTCAACAACAACCTCAACTATGAAAAACAAACAAGAATTCAACAACAAACTCAACATTGAAAATCACCAACAACTTCAACAATGAAAAACACGAACAAATTCAACAAAAACCTCAGCAATGAAAAATACAAAAAAATTCAACAACAACCTCAACTTTGAAAATCACCAACAGATTCAACAACCTCAACATTCAAAAAGACCATCAAAGTCAACAAAAACCTCAACAATGAAAAATACCAAAAAATTCAGCAACAAACTCAATGTTGAAAATGACCAACATATTCAGCAGCAACCTCAGCATTCAAAATCACCAACAAATTCAACAACAACCTCATCTTTTCAAAATACAAAAAAGATCAACAAAATAAAAATTGATAACACCAACAAATTCAAGAAAACCTCCATATTGAATATCACCAACAAATTCAACAACAACTACAACAATGAAAAACACCAAAATTCAACAACAGCCTCAACATTCAAAAACACCAACAAATTCAACAAAACCTCAATATTGAAAGTTACCAACATATTCAACAACAACCTCAACATTGAAAAACACCAACATATTCAAAAAAACCTCAACAATGAAAAACAACAAAAAATTCAACAATAACCTCAACTTTGATAAACACTAACAAATTCAACAACCTCAACATTGAAAAACACCAACAAATTCATCTGCAACATCAACTTTGAAAAATAAAAAATTTTTTTAAAAAAACATTGATAACACCAATAAATTCAACAACAACCTCAATGTTGAAAATCATCAACCAATTCATCAAGAACCTCAACAATGATAAACATCAAATAATTCAACATAAACAACCACAACAATGAAAAACACAAAAAATTCAACAACAAACGCAATATTGAAAATTACCAACAAATTAAACAACGACCTCAACAATGAAAAACATCAAAAAAATTCAGCAACAACCTCAACATTCAAAAACATCAACAAATTCAACAAAAACCTCAACTATGAAAAACACCAAAAAATTCATCAACAATCTCAACTTTGAAAAACTCCAACAATTTCAACAACCTCAACATTGAAAAAGACCAACAAATTCAACTGCAACCTCAACTTTGAAAAATACAAAAAGTTTAAAAAAAACATTGATAACACCAATAAATTAAACAACAACCTCAATATTGAAAATCACCGTCAAATTCAACAACAACCTCAACAATGAATAACATCAAAGAAGTCAACAACAACCTCAACAATGCAAAACACCAAAAAATTCAACAATAACCTCAACATTGAAAAACTCCAACAATTTCAACAACCTCAACATTGAAAAACACCAACAAATTCAACTGACACCTCAACTTTGAAAAATACAAAAAGTTTAAAAAAAAACCATTGATACCACCAATAAATTCAACAACAACCTCAATATTGAAAATCACCGACAAATTCAACAACAACCTCAACACTGCAAAGCACCAACAAATTCAACAAAAACTTCCACAATGGAAAACACCAAAAAATTCAACAACAACCTCAACTTTGAAAAACATAAACAAATTCAACAACAACCTCAACAATGAAAAACACCAAAAAATTCAACAACAACCTCAACATTAAAAAACACCAACAAATTTAACTGCAGCCTCAACTTTTGAAAAATACAATAAAGTTCAAAAAAAACCATTGATAACAGTAATAAATTCAACAACGTCAATATTGAAAATTACCAACAAATTCAACAACAACCTCAACATTGCAAAGCACCAACAAATTCAATAAAAAACTCAACAATGAAAAACACCAAAAAATTCAGCAACAACCTCATCTTTTTAAAACGCCAACAAATTCAACTGCAACCTCAACTTTGAAAAAAACCAACAAATTCAACAACAACCTCAACAATGAAAAACACCAAAAAATTCAACAACAACCTCAACAATGAAAATCACCCAAAAAATCAAAAACAAAATCAAATTTGAAAATCACTAACAAATTCAACAACTACCTCAACAATGAAAAACATCAAAAAATTCAACAATAACCTCAACTTTGATAAACACTAACAAATTCAACAACCTCAACATTGAAAAACACCAACAAATTCATCTGCAACATCAACTTTGAAAAATAAAAAAAAGTTTTTAAAAAAACATTGATAACAACAATAAATTCAACAACAACCTCAATATTGAAAATCATCAACCAATTCATCAAGAACCTCAACAATGATAAACATCAAATAATTCAACAAAAACAACCACAACAATGACAAACACAAAAAATTGAACAACAAAAGCAATATTGAAAATTACCAACAAATTAAACAACGACCTCAACAATGAAAAACATCAAAAAAATTCAGCAACAACCTCAACATTCAAAAACATCAACAAATTCAACAAAAACCTCTGCAATGAAAAACAGCAAGAAATTCAACAACAATCTCAACTTTGAAAAACTCCAACAATTTCAACAACCTCAACATTGAAAAACACCAACAAATTCAACTGCAACCTCAACTTTGAAAAATACAAAAAGTTTAAAAAAAACCATTGATACCACCAATAAATTCAACAACAACCTCAATATTGAAAATCACCGTCAAATTCAACACCAACCTCAACAATGAAAACCATCAAAATATTCAACAAAACCTCAACATTCAAATACAACAACAAATTCAACAAAAACCTCAACTATGAAAAACACCAAAAAATTCAACATCCTCAACTTTGAAAAACACCAACAATTTCAACAACCACAACATTGCAAAACACCAACAAATTCAACTGCAACCTCAACTTTGAAAAATACAAAAAAGTTTAAAAAAAATACATTGATAACACCAATAAATTAAACAACAACCTCAATATTGAAAATCACCAACAAATTCAACAACAACCTCAACAATGAATAAGATCAAAAAAGTCAACAACAACCTCAACAATGCAAAACACCAAAAAATTCAACAACAACCTCAACATTGAAAAACTCCAACAAGTTCAACAACCTCAACATTGAAAAACACCAACAAATTCAACTGGCACCTCAACTTTGAAAAATACAAAAAGTTTAAAAAAAACCATTGATACCACCAATAAATTCAACAACAACCTCAATATTGAAAATCACCGACAAATTCAACAACAACCTCAACATTGCAAAGCACCAACAAATTCAACAAAAACTTCCACAATGGAAAACACCAAAAAATTCAACAACAACCTCAACTTTGAAAAACATCAACAAATTCAACAACAACCTCAACAATGAAAAACACCAAAAAATTCAACAACAACCTCAACATTAAAAAGCACCAACAAATTTAACTGCAACCTCAACTTTTGAAAAATACAATAAAGTTCAAAAAAAACCATTGATAACTGTAATAAATTCAACAACGTCAATATTTAAAATTACCAACAAATTCAACAACAACCACAACATTGCAAAGCACCAACAAATTCAATAAAAAACTCAACAATGAAAAACACCAAAAAATTCAGCAACAACCTCATCTTTGAAAAACACCGACAAATTCAACAACCTCCACATTGAAAAACACCAACAAATTCAACTGCATACTCAACTTTGAAAAATACAATAAAGTAAAAAAAAACATTGATAACACCAATAAATTCAACAACAACCTCAATATTTAAAATCACCTACAAATTCAACATCAACCTCAACATTGCCAAACACCAACAAATTCAACAAAAACCTCAACAAGGAAAAACATCCAAAAATTCAACAACAACCTCAACAATGAAAAACACCAAAAAATTCAACAACAACCTCATCTTTGAAAAACGCCAACAAATTCAACTGGAAACTCAACTTTGAAAAAAACCAACAGATTCAACAACAACCTCAACAGTGAAAACCACCAATAAAATTGAACAACAACTTCATCAATGAAAAACATCAAAAAATTCAACAATAACCTCAACATTCAAAAACACCAGAAATTCAACAAATACCTCAACAATGAAAAACACCAAAAATTTTAACAACAACCTCAACTTTGAAAAACACCAGCAAATTCAACTGCAACCTCAACTTTGAAAAACACAAAAAAGTTTAAAAAAAAACATTGATAACAACAATAAATTCAACAACAACCTCAATATTGAAAAACACCAAAATATTCAACAACAACCTCATCATTCAAAAACTCCAACAATTTCAACAACAACCTCCAAAATGAAAAACAGTAAAAAATTCAACAACAAACTCAACATTGAAAATCACAAACAAATTCAACAACAACCTCAACAATGAAAAACATCAAAAAATTCAACAACAACCTCAACATTCAAATACAACAACAAATTTAACAAAAACCTCAACTATGAAAAACACCAAAAAATTCAACATCCTGAACTTTGAAAAACACCAACAATTTCAACAACCTCAACATTGCAAAACAACAACAAATTCAACTGCAACCTCAACTTTGAAAAATACAAAAAAGTTTAAAAAAGAACATTGATAACAGCAATAAATTCAACAACAACCTCAATATTGAAAATCACCAACACATTCAACAACAACCTCAACAATGAATAACATCAAAAAAGTCAACAACAACCTCAACAATGCAAAACACCAAAAAATTCAACAACAACCTCAACATTGAAAAACTCCAACAATTTCAACAACAACCACAGAAATGAAAAACACCAAAAAATTCAACAACAATCTCAACATTGAAGATCACCAACAAATTCAACAACAACCTCAACATTCAAAAACACAAACAAATTCAACAACAATCTCAACTTTGAAAAACACCAACAAATTCAACAACCTCAACATTGAAAAACACCAACAAATTCAACAACAACCGCAACTTTTCAAAATACAAAAAGGCTCAACAAAATAAAAATTGATAACATCAACAAATTCAACAACAACCTCAATATTGAATATCACCAAAAAATTCAACAACAACCTCAACTTTCAATAACACCAACAAATTAACTGCAACCTCAACTTTGAAAAATAGAAAAGGGTTAAAAAGAAACCAGCGATAATACCAATAAATTCAACAACAACCTCAATATTGCAAATCACCAACAAAGTCAACAACAACCTTAACATTGCAAAACACCAACAAATTGAACAATAACCTCAAAAATGAATAACATCAAAAAATTCAACAACAACTTCAACATTCAAAAACTACAACAAATTCAACATAAACCTCAACAATGAAAAACAACAATAAATTCAACAACAACCTCAACTTTGAAAAACACCAACAAATTCAACAACAACCTCAGCAATGATAAATATCAAAAAATTCAACAACAACAACCTCAACAATGATAAACACCAATAAATTCAACAACAACCTCAACAATGAAAAGCAGCAAAATAATCAATAAGAACCTCAACATTTAAAAACTCCAACAATTTCAACAACTACCGCAACAATGAAAATCCCCAAAGAATTCAACAACAAACTCAACATTGAAAATCAACATCAAATTGAACAAAAATATCAACAATGATAAACATCAATAAATTCAAAATCAACCACAACATTCCAAATCAATAACAAATTCAACAAAAACCTCAACAATGTAAACACCAAAAAATTCAACAAGAACAACAACTTTGGATAACACCAACAAATTCAACAACCTCAATATTGAAAATCACCAACAAATTCATCAACAACCTCAACAATGAAAAACAGCAAAAAATTCAACAACAACCTCAACATGTAAAAACTCCAACAATTTCAACAACAACCTCAAGAATGAAAAACACAACGTTATTCAAGAACAAACTTAACATTCAAAACAACAACAAATTCAACAAAAATATCAACAATAAAAAACATCAAAAAATTCAACATCAACCTGAACATTCCAAAACACCAACAAATACAACAAAAACCACAACAATGAAAACACCAAAAAATTCAACAACAACCACAACTTTGAAAAACACCAACAAATTCAACAAACTCAATATTGAAAGTCACCAACAAATTAATCAACAACCTCAACAATGATAAACAGCAAAAAATTCAACAACAACGACCTCAACAATGAAAAACACCATAAAATTCAACAACAACCTGAACATTGAAAAACTCCAACAATTTCAACAACAACCTCAACAATTAAAAACACCAAAATATTGAACAACAAAGTCAACATTGAAAATCACAAACAAATTCAACAACAACCTCAACAATGAAAAACATCAAAAAATTCAACAACAACTTCAACATTCAAAAACTGCAACAAATTCAACATAAACCTCAACAATGAAAAACAACAATAAATTCAACAACAACCTCAACATTGAATAACACCAAAAAATTCAACAACAACCTCAACTTTGAAAAACACCAAAAACTTCAACAACTTCAACATTGAGAAACAGCAACAAATTCTACTGCAACCTCAACTTTGAAAAATACAAAAAGATTTAAAAAAAAAATTGAATACACCAATAAATTCAACAACAACCTCAATATTGAAAATCAAGCAAAGAATTCAACAACAACCTCAACATTGAAAAACACCAAAATATTCAACAACAACCTCAACTATGAAAAACACAAACAAATTCAAAAACCTCAACATGGAAAAACACCAACAAATTCAACTACAACCTCAATATTGAAAATCACCAACAAATTCAACAACAACATCATTAACGAAAAGCACCAACAAATTCAACAAAAACCTCAACAATGAAAAATCACAAAAAAATTCATCAACATCCTCAACATTCAAAATCACCAACAAATTCCACAATAACCTCAAAAATGAAAAACAACAAAAAATTCAACAACAACATCAACATTGAAAAACATCAACAAATTCAACAACAACCTCAACATTCAAAAACACCAACAAATTCAACAAAAACCTCAACATTGAATAACACCAAAAAATTCAACAACAACCACAACAATGAAAAACACCAAAAAATTCAACAACAACATCACCATTCAAAATCACCAACAATTTCAACAACAACCTCAGCAATGAAAAACATCAAAAAATTCAACAACAACCTCAACAATGAAAAACATCAAAAAAAATTCAACGCCAACCTCAACAATGAAAAACTTCAATAAAATCAATAAAAACCTCAACATTGAAAAACTCCAAGAATTTCAACAACTACCACAACAATTAAAAACACCAAAAATTCATCAACATCCTCAACATTCAAAAACACCAACAAATTCAACAAAAACCTCAAGAATGAAAAACACCCAAAAATTCAACAACAGCATCAACATTGAAAAACTTCAACAACTTCAACAACAACCTCAACATTCAAAAACACCAACAAATTCAACTACAACCTCAATATTGAAAATCACCAACAAATTCAACAACAACATCATTAACGAAAAACACCAACAAATTCAACAAAAACTTCAACAATGAAAAATCACAAAAAAATTCATCAACATCCTCAACATTCAAAATCACCATCAAATTCCACAATAACCTCAAAAATGAAAAACACCAAAAAATTCAACAACAACATCAACATTGAAAAACATCAACAAATTCAACAACAACCTCAACATTCAAAAACACCAACAAATTCAACAAAAACCTCAACATTGAATAACACCAAAAAATTCAACAACAACCTCAACTTTGAAAAACACCAAAAACTTCAACAACCTCAACATTGAGAAACAGCAACAAATTCTACTGCAACCTCAACTTTGAAAAATACAAAAAGATTAAAAAAAAAACATTGAATACACCAATAAATTCAACAACAACCTCAATATTGAAAATCAGCAAAGAATTCAACAACAACCTCAACTATGAAAAACACAAACAAATTCAAAAACCTCAACATGGAAAAACACCAACAAATTCAACTACAACCTCAATATTGAAAATCACCAACAAATTCAACAACAACATCATTTACGAAAAACACCAACAAATTCAACAAAAACCTCAACAATGAAAAATCAAAAAAAAATTCATCAACATCCTCAACATTCAAAATCACCAACAAATTCCACAATAACCTCAAAAATGAAAAACACCAAAAAATTCAACAACAACATCAACATTGAAAAACATCAACAAATTCAACAACAACCTCAACTTTCAAAAACACCAACAAATTCAACAAAAACCTCAACATTGAATAACACCAAAAAATTCAACAACAACCACAACATTGAAAAACACCAACAAATTCAACAACAACCTCAACATTCAAAAACACAAAAAAAAACAACAACCTCAACACTCAAAAACACCAACAAATTCAACCAAAACCTCAACAATGAAAAACACCAAAAATTTCAACAACAAGCTCAACTTTGAAAAACACCAACAAATTCAACAACCTCATCATTGAAAAACACCAACAAATTCAGGAACAACCTCTACATTGAAAAATTCCAACAAATTCAAGAACAACCTCAACAATGAAAAACACCAAAAAAATTCAACAACAACCTCAACATTGAAAAACAACAACAAATTCAACAACAAGCTCAACTTTGAAAAACACCAACAAATTCAACAACCTCAACATTGAAAAACACCAACAAATTCAGGAACAACCTCAACATTGAAAAACTCCAACAAATTCAAGAACAACCTCAACAATGAAAAACACCAAAAAATTCAACTACAACCTCAACATTGAAAAACACCAACAAATTCAACAACAACCTCAATATTGAAAAACACCAACAAATTCAACAATAGCCTCAAATTTTAAAAAGACAAAAAGTTTCAACAAAATAAAAATTGATAACACCAACAAATTCAACAACAACCTCAATTTTGAAAATCACCAACAAATTCAAAAACACCCTCAACTTTCAAAAACTCCAGCAAATACAACAACAACCTCAACAATGAAAAACGCCAAAAAATTAAACAACAACCTCAACATTTAAAAACACCATCAAATTTAACTAAAACCTCAACAATTAAAAACACCGGAAAATTCAACAACAACCTCAACTTTGAAAAACACTAACAAATTCAACAACCTCAACATTGAAAAACACCAACAAATTCAACAACAACCTCAACATTTAAAAACTCCAACAAATTCAAAAACAACCTCAACAATGAAATACACCAAAACATTTAACAACAACCTCAACATTCAAAAACACCAACAAATTCAACAAAAACCTCAAAAATGATAAACACCAAAAAATTCAACAACAACCTCAACTTTGAAAAACACCAACAAATTCAACAACAACCTCAGCAATGATAAATATCAAAAAATTCAACAACAACCTCAACAATGATAAACATCAAAAAATTCAACAACAACCTCAACAATGAAAAGCTGCGAAATAATCAATAAAAACCTCAACATTTAAATACTCCAACAATTTCAACAACTAATGCAACAATGAAAATCCCCAAAAAAATTCAACAACAAACTCAAAATTGATAATCAGCATCAAATTCAACAAAAATATCAACAATGACAAACATCAATAAATTCAAAAACAACCACAACATTCCAAAACAATAACAAATTCAACAAAACCTCAACAATGAAAACACCAAAAAATTCAACAACAACCTCAACATGTAAAAACTCCAACAATTTCAACAACAACCTCAAGAATGAAAAACACCAAAATATTCAACAACAAACCTAACATTGAAAATCACCAACAAATTCAACAACAACCTGAAAAATGAATAACAGCAGATATTAAAACAACAACATCAACATTCCAAAACACCAACAAATATAACAAAAACCTCAACAATGAAAACACCAATAATTCAACAACATCCACAACTTTGAAAAACACCAACAAATTCAACAAATTCGATATTGAAAATTACCAACAAATTCATCAACAACCTCAACAATGAAAAACAGCAAAAAAACAAGAACAACGACCTCAACAATGAAAAACACCAAAAAATTCAACAACAACCTCAACTTTCAAAAACACCAACAAATTACCAACCTCAACATTGAAAAACTCCAACAAATTCAACAACAACCACAACAATGAAAAACGCCAAATAATTCAACGACAACCTCAACATTCAATAACACCAAAAAATTCAACAAAAAACTCAACAATTAAAAACACGAAAAAATTCAACAACAACATCAACTTTGAAAAACACCAGCAAATTCAACAACCTCAACATTGAAAAACACAAGAAAATTCAACTGCAACCTCAACTTTGAAAAATACAAAAAAGATCAAAAAAAACCATTGATAACACCAATAAATGCAACAACCTCAACATTCAAAATCACCAACAAATTCAACAACAACCTCAGCAATGAAAAGCATCAAAAAATTCAACAACAACCTCAACAATGAAAAACACCAACAAATTCAACAAGTACCGCAACAATGAAAAACACCAAAAAATTCAACAACAACCTCAACAATGAAAAACACCAAAAAATTCAACGACAAACTCAACATTGAAAATCAACAACAAATTCAGCATCAACCTCAACAATGAAAAAAATCAACAAATTCAACAACAAACTCAACATTCATAAACAACAACAAATTCAACAAAAAAACTCAACAATGAAAAACACCAAAAAATTCAACAACAACCTCAACTTTGAAATACACCACAAAATTCAACAACCTGAACATTGAGAAACAGCAACAAATTCATCTGCAACCTCAACTTTGAAAAATACAAAAAGATTCAAAAAGAAACATTGAATACACCAATAAATTCAACAACAACCTCAATATTGAAAATCACCAAAAAATTCAACAACAACCTCAACATTGAAAAACACCAAAATATTCAACAACAACCTCAACTTTGAAAAACACCAACAAATTCAAAAACCTCAACAATGATAAACACCAAAAAATTCAAAAACAACCTCAACTTTGAAAAACACCAACAAATTCAACAACAACCTCAACAATGATAAAT
This sequence comes from Cetorhinus maximus, assembly GCF_964194155.1. Classification (NCBI taxonomy): domain Eukaryota; kingdom Metazoa; phylum Chordata; class Chondrichthyes; order Lamniformes; family Cetorhinidae; genus Cetorhinus; species Cetorhinus maximus. The sequence continues at coordinate 85,009 of NW_027596439.1, read as the reverse complement.
ATCAAAAAATTCAACAACAACAACCTCAACAATGATAAACACCAAAAAATTCAACAACAACCTCAACAATGAAAAGCAGCGAAATAATCAATAAAAACCTCAACATTTAAAAACTCCAACAATTTCAACAACTACCGCAACAATGAAAATCCCTAAAAAATTCAACAACAAACTCAACTTTGAAAAACACCAACAAATTCAAAAACCTCAACATGGAAAAACACCAACAAATTCAACTACAACCTCAATATTGAAAATCACCAACAAATTCAACAACAACCTCATTAATGAAAAACACCAACAAATTCAACAAAAACCTCAACAATGAAAAATCCCAAAAAATTCATCAACATCCTCAACATTGAAAAACATCAACAAATTCAACAACAACCCCAACATTGAATAAAACCAAAAAATTCAACAACAACCTCAACAATGAAAAACACCAACAAATTCAACAACAACCTCAACATTCAAAAACACCAAAAAAATAAAAACAACAACCTCAACATTCAAAAACATCAACAAATTCAACCAAAACCTTAACAATGAAAAACACCAAAAAATTCAACAACAACCTCAACTTTGAAAAACACCAACAAATTCAACAACCTCAACATTGAAAAACACCAACAAAATCAACAACAACCTTAACATTGAAAAACTCCAACCAAATCAACAACAACTTCAACAAGGAAAAACACAAAAAAATTCAACAACAACCTCAACATTCAAAATCACCAACAATTTCAACAACAACCTCAGCAATGAAAAACACCAAAAAATTCATCAACATCCTCGACATTCAAAAACACCAACAAATTCAACAAAAACCTCAACAATGAAAAACACATCAAAAATTCAACAACAACATCAACATTGAAAAACACCAACAAATTCAACAGCAACCACAACATTGAAAAACACCAACAAATTCAACAAAAACCACAACATTGAAAAACACCAAAAAATTCCACAACAACCTCAACAATGAAAGACATCAAAAAATTCAACAACAACCTTTACATTCAATAACACCAAAAAGAGACCAAAAAAGTCAACAACAACATTCAAAAATAAACCAACAACCTCAACATTCAAATGCACCAACAAATTCAACCAAAACCTCAACATTGAAAAACGACAAAAAATTCAACAACAAGCTCAACTTTGAAAAAAACCAACAAATTCAACAACCTCAACATTGAAAAACACCAACAAGTTCAGGAACAACCTCAATATTGAAAATCACTAACAAATTCAACAACAACCTCAGCATTGAAAATCACCAACAAATTCAACAACCTCAACATTGAAAAACACCAACAAATTCAACAATAACCTCAAATTTTAAAAAGCCAAACAGGTTCAACAAAATAAAAATTGATAACACCAACAAATTCAACAACAACCTCAATAATGAAAATCACCAACAAATTCAACAACACCCTCAACTTGCAAAAACTCCAGCAAATTCAACAACAACCTCAACAATGAAAAACACCAACAAATTCCACAACCTCAACATTGAAAAACACCAACAAATTCAACAACAACCTCAACATTTAAAAACTCCAACAAATTCAACAACAACCTCAACAATGAAAACACCAAAAAATTTAACAACAACCTCAACATTCAAAAACACCAGCAAATTCAACAAAAACATCAACAACGATAAACAATGAAGAATTCAACAACAAACTCAACATTGAAAATCAGCATCAAATTCAACAAAAATATCAACAATGATAAACATCAATAAATTCAAAATCAACCACAACATTCCAAAACAATAACAAATTCAACAAAAACCTCAACAACGAAAAATGCACCAATATTTTCAACAGCAACCTCAAGATTGAAAAATACCAAAAAATTCAACACCAACCTCAACATTGAAAAACACCAAAATATTCAACAACAACCTCAACTTTGAAAAACACCAACAAATTCAAAATCCTCAACATGGAAAAACACCAACAAATTCAACTACAACCTCAATATTGAAAATCACCAACAAATTCAACAACAACCTCATTAATGAAAAACACCAACAAATTCAACAAAAACCTCAACGATGAAAAATCCCAAAAAATTCATCAACATCCTCAACATTCAAAAACACCAACAAATTTCACAAAAATCTCAACAATGAAAAACACCAAATAATTCAACAAAACCATCAACATTGAAAAACATCAACAAATTCAACAGTAACCTCAACACTCAAAAACACCAACGAATTCAACAAAATCCTCAACATTGAATAACAACAAAAAATTCAACAACAACCTCAACAATGAAAAACACCAAAAAATTCAACAACAACCTCAACATTCAAAAACACCAAAAAATAAAAAAAACAACCTCAACATTCAAAAACACCAACAAACTCAACCAAAATCTCAGCAATGAATAACACCAAAAAATTCAACAACAAACTCAACATTGAAAAACCCCAACCAATTCAACAACAACCTCAACAATGAAAAACACCAAAAAATTCAACAGCAACCTCTACATTCAAAAATACCAACAAATACAACAAAAACCTCAACAATGATAAATATCAGAAAATTCAACAACAACAACCTCAACAATGATAAACACCAAAAAATTCAACAACAACCTCAACAATGAAAAGCAGCGAAATAATCAATAAAAACCTCAACATTTAAAAACTCCAACAATTTCAACAACTACCGCAACAATGAAAATCCCCAAAGAAATCAACAACAAACTCAACATTGAAAATCAGCATCAAATTCAACAAAAATATCAACAATGATAAACATCAATAAATTCAAAATCAACAACAACATTCCAAAACAATAACAAATTCAACAAAAACCTCAACAATGAAAACACCAAAAAATTCAACCACAACCACAACTTTGAATAAGACCAACAAATTCAACAACCTCAATACTGAAAATCACCAACAAATTCATCAACAACCTCAACAATGAAAAACAGCAAAACATTCAACAACTTCCTCAAAATGTAAAATCTCCAACAATTTCAACAACAACCTCAACAATGAAAAACACCAAAATATTGAACAACAAACTCAACATTGAAAATCACCAACAAATTCAACAACAACCTCAACAATGAAAAACATCAAAAAATTCAACAACAACCTCAACATTCAAAAACACCAACAAATTCATCAACCTCAACATTGAAAAACTCCAACAAATTCAACAACAACCTCAACAATCAAAATCACCAAATAATTCAACGACAACCTCAACATTCAAAAACACCAACAAATTCAACAAAAACCTCAACAATTAAAAACACGAAAAAATTCTGCAACAACATCAACTTTCAAAAACACCAACAAATTCAAAAACTTCAACATTGAAAAACACCAACAAATTCAACTGCAACCTCAACTTTGAAAAACACAAAAAAGATCCAAAAAAACCATTGATAACACCAATAAATGCAACAACCTCAACATTGAAAATCATCAACAAATTCAACAACAACCTCAGCAATGAAAAACGTCAAAAAATTCAACAACAACCTCAACAATGAAAAACACCAACAAATTCAACAAGTACCGCAACAATGAAAAACACCAAAAAATTCAACAACAACCTCAATATTGAAAATCACCAAAAAATTCAACAACAACCTCAACATTGAAAAACATCAAAATATTCAACAACAACCTCAACTTTGAGAAACACCAACAAATTCAAAAACCTCAACAATGATAAACACCAAAAAATTCAACAACAACCTCAACTTTGAAAAACACCAACAAATTCAACAACAACCTCAGCAATGATAAATATCAAAAAATTCAACAACAACAACCTCAACAATGATGAACACCAAAAAATTCAACAACAACCTCAACAATGAAAAGCTGCGAAATAATCAATAAAAACCTCAACATTTAAAAACTCCAACAATTTCAACAACTACCGCAACAATGAAAATCCCCAAAGAATTCAACAACAAACTCAACATTGAAAATCAGCATCAAATTCAACAGAAATATCAACAATGACATACATCAATAAATTCAAAATCAACCACAACATTCCAAAACAATAACAAATTCAACAAAAACCTCAACAACGAAAAATACCAACAAATTCAACAACAACCACAACAATGAAAAACACCAAAAAATTCAACAACAACCTCAACTTTCAAAGACACGAACAAATTCAATCAAAACTTCCTCAATGAAAAATACCAAAAAATTCAACAACAACCTCTACTTTGAAAAACACCAAAAAATTCAACAACCTCAACATTGAGAAACAGCAACAAATTCAACTGCAACCACAACTTTGAAAAATACAAAAAGATTCAAAAAAAAAACATTGAATGCAACCAATATTTTCAACAACAACCTCAAGATTGAAAAATACCAAAAAATTCAACACCAACCTCAACATTGAAAAACACCAAAATATTCAACAACAACCTCAACTTTGAAAAACACCAACAAATTCAAAATCCTCAACATGGAAAAACACCAACAAATTCAACTACAACCTCAATATTGAAAATCACCAACAAATTCAACAACAACCTCATTAATGAAAAACACCAACAAATTCAACAAAAACCTCAACGATGAAAAACGTCAAAAAATTCATCAACATCCTCAACATTCAAAAACACCAACAAATTTCACAAAAATCTCAACAATGAAAAACACCAAATAATTCAACAACACCATCAACATTGAAAAACATCAACAAATTCAACAGTAACCTCAACACTCAAAAACACCAACGAATTCAACAAAATCCTCAACATTGAATAACAACAAAAAATTCAACAACAACCTCAACAATGAAAAACACCAAAAAATTCAACAACAACCTCAACATTCAAAAACACCAAAAAATAAAAAAAACAACCTCAACATTCAAAAACACCAACAAACTCAACCAAAATCTCAGCAATGAATAACACCAAAAAATTCAACAACAACCTCAACTTTGAAAAACACCAACAATTTCAACATCCTCAACATTGAAAAACACCAACAAATTCAACAACAACCTCAACATTGAAAAACCCCAACCAATTCAACAACAACCTCAACAATGAAAACACCAAAAAATTGAACAACAACCTCAACATTCAAAAATACCAACAAATACAACAACAACCTCAACAATGAAAAATATCAAAAAAATTCAACAACAACTTCAACATTCAAAAACTACAACAAATTCAACATAAACCTCAACAATGAAAAACAACAATAAATTCAACAACAACCTCAACTTTGAAAAACACCAACAAATTCAACAACAACCTCAGCAATGATAAATATCAAAAAATTCTACAACAACAACCTCAACAATGATGAACACCAAAAAATTCAACAACAACCTCAACAATGAAAAGCAGCGAAATAATCAATAAAAACCTCAACATTTAAAAACTACAACAATTTCAACAACTACCGCAACAATGAAAATCCCCAAAGAATTCAACAACAAACTCAACATTGAAAATCAGCATCAAATTCAACAAAAATATCAACAATGATAAACATCAATAAATTCAATATCAACCACAACATTCCAAAACAATAACAAATTCAACAAAAACCTCAACAACGAAAAATACCAACAAATTCAACAACAACCACAACAATGAAAAACACCAAAAAATTCAACAACAACCTCAACTTTCAAAGACACGAACAAATTCAATCAAAACTTCCTCAATGAAAAATACCAAAAAATTCAACAACAACCTCTACTTTGAAAAACACCAAAAAATTCAACAACCTCTACATTGAGAAACAGCAACAAATTCAACTGCAACCACAACTTTGAAAAATACAAAAAGATTCAACAAAAAAACATTGAATGCACCAATACTTTCAACAACAACCTCAAGATTGAAAAATACCATAAAATTCAACACCAACCTCAACATTGAAAAACACCAAAATATTCAACAACAACCTCAACTTTGAAAAACACCAACAAATTCAAAATCCTCAACATGGAAAAACACCAACAAATTCAACTACAACCTCAATATTGAAAATCACCAACAAATTCAACAACAACCTCATTAATGAAAAACACCAACAAATCCAACAAAAACCTCAACGATGAAAAATCCCAAAAAATTCATCAACATCCTCAACATTCAAAAACACCAACAAATTTCACAAAAATCTCAACAATGAAAAACACCAAATAATTCAACAACACCATCAACATTGAAAAACATCAACAAATTCAACAGTAACCTCAACACTCAAAAACACCAACGAATTCAACAAAATCCTCAACATTGAATAACAACAAAAAATTCAACAGCAACCTCAACAATGAAAAACACCAAAATATTCAACAACAACCTCAACATTCAAAAACACCAAAAAAATAAAAAAAACAACCTCAACATTCAAAAACACCAACAAACTCAACCAAAATCTCAGCAATGAATAACACCAAAAAATTCAACAACAACCTCAACTTTGAAAAACACCAACAATTTCAACATCCTCAACATTGAAAAACACCAACAAATTCAACAACAACCTCAACATTGAAAAACCCCAACCAATTCAACAACAACCTCAACAATGAAAAACACCAAAAAATTCAACAACAACCTCAACATTCAAAAATACCAACAAATACAACAAAAACCTCAACAATGAAAACACCAAAAAATTCAACAACAACCACAACTTTGAAAAACACCAACAAATTCATCAACAACCTCAACCATGAAAAACAGCAAAAAATTCAACAACAACGACCTCAACAATGGAAAACACCATAAAATTCAACAACAACCTCAACATTGAAAAACCCCAAAAATTTCAAAAACAACCTCAACAATTAAAAACACCAAAATATTGAACAACAAACTCAACATTGAAAATCACCAACAAATTGAACAACAACCTCAACAATGAAAAATGTCAAAAAATTTAACAACAACTTCAACATTCAAAAACTACAACAAATTCAACATAAACCTCAACAATGAAAAACAACAATAAATTCAACAACAACCTCAACTTTGAAAAACACCAACAAATTCAACAACAACCTCAGCAATGATAAATATCAAAAAATTCTACAACAACAACCTCAACAATGATGAACACCAAAAAATTCAACAACAACCTCAACAATGAAAAGCAGCGAAATAATCAATAAAAACCTCAACATTTAAAAACTCCAAAAAATAAAAAAAACAACCTCAACATTCAAAAACACCAACAAACTCAACCAAAATCTCAGCAATGAATAACACCAAAAAATTCAACAACAACCTCAACTTTGAAAAACACCAACAATTTCAACATCCTCAACATTGAAAAACACCAACAAATTCAACAACAACCTCAACATTGAAAAACCCCAACCAATTCAACAACAACCTCAACAATGAAAACACCAAAAAATTGAACAACAACCTCAACATTCAAAAATACCAACAAATACAACAACAACCTCAACAATGAAAAATATCAAAAAAATTCAACAACAACTTCAACATTCAAAAACTACAACAAATTCAACATAAACCTCAACAATGAAAAACAACAATAAATTCAACAACAACCTCAACTTTGAAAAACACCAACAAATTCAACAACAACCTCAGCAATGATAAATATCAAAAAATTCTACAACAACAACCTCAACAATGATGAACACCAAAAAATTCAACAACAACCTCAACAATGAAAAGCAGCGAAATAATCAATAAAAACCTCAACATTTAAAAACTACAACAATTTCAACAACTACCGCAACAATGAAAATCCCCAAAGAATTCAACAACAAACTCAACATTGAAAATCAGCATCAAATTCAACAAAAATATCAACAATGATAAACATCAATAAATTCAATATCAACCACAACATTCCAAAACAATAACAAATTCAACAAAAACCTCAACAACGAAAAATACCAACAAATTCAACAACAACCACAACAATGAAAAACACCAAAAAATTCAACAACAACCTCAACTTTCAAAGACACGAACAAATTCAATCAAAACTTCCTCAATGAAAAATACCAAAAAATTCAACAACAACCTCTACTTTGAAAAACACCAAAAAATTCAACAACCTCTACATTGAGAAACAGCAACAAATTCAACTGCAACCACAACTTTGAAAAATACAAAAAGATTCAACAAAAAAACATTGAATGCACCAATACTTTCAACAACAACCTCAAGATTGAAAAATACCATAAAATTCAACACCAACCTCAACATTGAAAAACACCAAAATATTCAACAACAACCTCAACTTTGAAAAACACCAACAAATTCAAAATCCTCAACATGGAAAAACACCAACAAATTCAACTACAACCTCAATATTGAAAATCACCAACAAATTCAACAACAACCTCATTAATGAAAAACACCAACAAATCCAACAAAAACCTCAACGATGAAAAATCCCAAAAAATTCATCAACATCCTCAACATTCAAAAACACCAACAAATTTCACAAAAATCTCAACAATGAAAAACACCAAATAATTCAACAACACCATCAACATTGAAAAACATCAACAAATTCAACAGTAACCTCAACACTCAAAAACACCAACGAATTCAACAAAATCCTCAACATTGAATAACAACAAAAAATTCAACAGCAACCTCAACAATGAAAAACACCAAAATATTCAACAACAACCTCAACATTCAAAAACACCAAAAAAATAAAAAAAACAACCTCAACATTCAAAAACACCAACAAACTCAACCAAAATCTCAGCAATGAATAACACCAAAAAATTCAACAACAACCTCAACTTTGAAAAACACCAACAATTTCAACATCCTCAACATTGAAAAACACCAACAAATTCAACAACAACCTCAACATTGAAAAACCCCAACCAATTCAACAACAACCTCAACAATGAAAAACACCAAAAAATTCAACAACAACCTCAACATTCAAAAATACCAACAAATACAACAAAAACCTCAACAATGAAAACACCAAAAAATTCAACAACAACCACAACTTTGAAAAACACCAACAAATTCATCAACAACCTCAACCATGAAAAACAGCAAAAAATTCAACAACAACGACCTCAACAATGGAAAACACCATAAAATTCAACAACAACCTCAACATTGAAAAACCCCAAAAATTTCAAAAACAACCTCAACAATTAAAAACACCAAAATATTGAACAACAAACTCAACATTGAAAATCACCAACAAATTGAACAACAACCTCAACAATGAAAAATGTCAAAAAATTTAACAACAACTTCAACATTCAAAAACTACAACAAATTCAACATAAACCTCAACAATGAAAAACAACAATAAATTCAACAACAACCTCAACTTTGAAAAACACCAACAAATTCAACAACAACCTCAGCAATGATAAATATCAAAAAATTCAACAACAACAACCTCAACAATGATAAACACCAATAAATTCAACAACAACCTCAACAATGAAAAGCAGCAAAATAATCAATAAAAACCTCAACATTTAAAAACTCCAACAATTTCAACAACTACCGCAACAATGAAAATCCCCAAAGAATTCAACAACAAACTCAACATTGAAAATCAACATCAAATTGAACAAAAATATCAACAATCATAAACATCAATAAATTCAAAATCAACCACAACATTCCAAATCAATAACAAATTCAACAAAAACCTCAACAATGTAAACACCAAAAAATTCAACAACAACAACAACTTTGGATAACACCAACAAATTCAACAACCTCAATATTGAAAATCACCAACAAATTCATCAACAACCTCAACAATGAAAAACAGCAAAAAATTCAACAACAACCTCAACATGTAAAAACTCCAACAATTTCAACAACAACCTCAAGAATGAAAAACACAACGTTATTCAAGAACAAACTTAACATTCAAAACAACAACAAATTCAACAAAAATATCAACAATAAAAAACATCAAAAAATTCAACATCAACCTGAACATTCCAAAACACCAACAAATACAACAAAAACCACAACAATGAAAACACCAAAAAATTCAACAACAACCACAACTTTGAAAAACACCAACAAATTCAACAAACTCAATATTGAAAGTCACCAACAAATTAATCAAAAACCTCAACAATGATAAACAGCAAAAAATTCAACAACAACGACCTCAACAATGAAAAACACCATAAAATTCAACAACAACCTGAACATTGAAAAACTCCAACAATTTCAACAACAACCTCAACAATTAAAAACACCAAAATATTGAACAACAAAGTCAACATTGAAAATCACAAACAAATTCAACAACAACCTCAACAATGAAAAACATCAAAAAATTCAACAACAACTTCAACATTCAAAAACTGCAACAAATTCAACATAAACCTCAACAATGAAAAACAACAATAAATTCAACAACAACCTCAACATTGAATAACACCAAAAAATTCAACAACAACCTCAACTTTGAAAAACACCAAAAACTTCCACAACTTCAACATTGAGAAACAGCAACAAATTCTACTGCAACCTCAACTTTGAAAAATACAAAAAGATTAAAAAAAAAACATTGAATACACCAATAAATTCAACAACAACCTCAATATTGAAAATCAAGCAAAGAATTCAACAACAACCTCAACATTGAAAAACACCAAAATATTCAACAACAACCTCAACTATGAAAAACACAAACAAATTCAAAAACCTCAACATGGAAAAACACCAACAAATTCAACTACAACCTCAATATTGAAAATCACCAACAAATTCAACAACAACATCATTAACGAAAAGCACCAACAAATTCAACAAAAACCTCAACAATGAAAAATCACAAAAAAATTCATCAACATCCTCAACATTCAAAATCACCAACAAATTCCACAATAACCTCAAAAATGAAAAACAACAAAAAATTCAACAACAACATCAACATTGAAAAACATCAACAAATTCAACAACAACCTCAACATTCAAAAACACCAACAAATTCAACAAAAACCTCAACATTGAATAACACCAAAAAATTCAACAACAACCACAACAATGAAAAACACCAAAAAATTCAACAACAACATCACCATTCAAAATCACCAACAATTTCAACAACAACCTCAGCAATGAAAAACATCAAAAAATTCAACAACAACCTCAACAATGAAAAACATCAAAAAAAATTCAACGCCAACCTCAACAATGAAAAACTTCAATAAAATCAATAAAAACCTCAACATTGAAAAACTCCAAGAATTTCAACAACTACCACAACAATTAAAAACACCAAAAATTCATCAACATCCTCAACATTCAAAAACACCAACAAATTCAACAAAAACCTCAAGAATGAAAAACACCCAAAAATTCAACAACAGCATCAACATTGAAAAACTTCAACAACTTCAACAACAACCTCAACATTCAAAAACACCAACAAATTCAACTACAACCTCAATATTGAAAATCACCAACAAATTCAACAACAACATCATTAACGAAAAACACCAACAAATTCAACAAAAACTTCAACAATGAAAAATCACAAAAAAATTCATCAACATCCTCAACATTCAAAATCACCATCAAATTCCACAATAACCTCAAAAATGAAAAACACCAAAAAATTCAACAACAACATCAACATTGAAAAACATCAACAAATTCAACAACAACCTCAACATTCAAAAACACCAACAAATTCAACAAAAACCTCAACATTGAATAACACCAAAAAATTCAACAACAACCTCAACTTTGAAAAACACCAAAAACTTCAACAACCTCAACATTGAGAAACAGCAACAAATTCTACTGCAACCTCAACTTTGAAAAATACAAAAAGATTAAAAAAAAAACATTGAATACACCAATAAATTCAACAACAACCTCAATATTGAAAATTAGCAAAGAATTCAACAACAACCTCAACTATGAAAAACACAAACAAATTCAAAAACCTCAACATGGAAAAACACCAACAAATTCAACTACAACCTCAATATTGAAAATCACCAACAAATTCAACAACAACATCATTTACGAAAAACACCAACAAATTCAACAAAAACCTCAACAATGAAAAATCAAAAAAAAATTCATCAACATCCTCAACATTCAAAATCACCAACAAATTCCACAATAACCTCAAAAATGAAAAACACCAAAAAATTCAACAACAACATCAACATTGAAAAACATCAACAAATTCAACAACAACCTCAACTTTCAAAAACACCAACAAATTCAACAAAAACCTCAACATTGAATAACACCAAAAAATTCAACAACATCCACAACATTGAAAAACACCAACAAATTCAACAACAACCTCAACATTCAAAAACACCAAAAAAAAACAACAACCTCAACACTCAAAAACACCAACAAATTCAACAAAAACCTCAACAATGAAAAACACCAAAAAATTCAACCACAACCACAACTTTGAATAAGACCAACAAATTCAACAACCTCAATACTGAAAATCACCAACAAATTCATCAACAACCTCAACAATGAAAAACAGCAAAACATTCAACAACTTCCTCAAAATGTAAAATCTCCAACAATTTCAACAACAACCTCAACAATGAAAAACACCAAAATATTGAACAACAAACTCAACATTGAAAATCACCAACAAATTCAACAACAACCTCAACAATGAAAAACATCAAAAAATTCAACAACAACCTCAACATTCAAAAACACCAACAAATTCATCAACCTCAACATTGAAAAACTCCAACAAATTCAACAACAACCTCAACAATCAAAATCACCAAATAATTCAACGACAACCTCAACATTCAAAAACACCAACAAATTCAACAAAAACCTCAACAATTAAAAACACGAAAAAATTCTGCAACAACATCAACTTTCAAAAACACCAACAAATTCAAAAACTTCAACATTGAAAAACACCAACAAATTCAACTGCAACCTCAACTTTGAAAAACACAAAAAAGATCCAAAAAAACCATTGATAACACCAATAAATGCAACAACCTCAACATTGAAAATCATCAACAAATTCAACAACAACCTCAGCAATGAAAAACGTCAAAAAATTCAACAACAACCTCAACAATGAAAAACACCAACAAATTCAACAAGTACCGCAACAATGAAAAACACCAAAAAATTCAACAACAACCTCAATATTGAAAATCACCAAAAAATTCAACAACAACCTCAACATTGAAAAACATCAAAATATTCAACAACAACCTCAACTTTGAGAAACACCAACAAATTCAAAAACCTCAACAATGATAAACACCAAAAAATTCAACAACAACCTCAACTTTGAAAAACACCAACAAATTCAACAACAACCTCAGCAATGATAAATATCAAAAAATTCAACAACAACAACCTCAACAATGATGAACACCAAAAAATTCAACAACAACCTCAACAATGAAAAGCTGCGAAATAATCAATAAAAACCTCAACATTTAAAAACTCCAACAATTTCAACAACTACCGCAACAATGAAAATCCCCAAAGAATTCAACAACAAACTCAACATTGAAAATCAGCATCAAATTCAACAGAAATATCAACAATGACATACATCAATAAATTCAAAATCAACCACAACATTCCAAAACAATAACAAATTCAACAAAAACCTCAACAACGAAAAATACCAACAAATTCAACAACAACCACAACAATGAAAAACACCAAAAAATTCAACAACAACCTCAACTTTCAAAGACACGAACAAATTCAATCAAAACTTCCTCAATGAAAAATACCAAAAAATTCAACAACAACCTCTACTTTGAAAAACACCAAAAAATTCAACAACCTCAACATTGAGAAACAGCAACAAATTCAACTGCAACCACAACTTTGAAAAATACAAAAAGATTCAAAAAAAAAACATTGAATGCACCAATACTTTCAACAACAACCTCAAGATTGAAAAATACCAAAAAATTCAACACCAACCTCAACATTGAAAAACACCAAAATATTCAACAACAACCTCAACTTTGAAAAACACCAACAAATTCAAAATCCTCAACATGGAAAAACACCAACAAATTCAACTACAACCTCAATATTGAAAATCACCAACAAATTCAACAACAACCTCATTAATGAAAAACACCAACAAATCCAACAAAAACCTCAACGATGAAAAATCCCAAAAAATTCATCAACATCCTCAACATTCAAAAACACCAACAAATTTCACAAAAATCTCAACAATGAAAAACACCAAATAATTCAACAACACCATCAACATTGAAAAACATCAACAAATTCAACAGTAACCTCAACACTCAAAAACACCAACGAATTCAACAAAATCCTCAACATTGAATAACAACAAAAAATTCAACAACAACCTCAACAATGAAAAACACCAAAAAATTCAACAACAACCTCAACATTCAAAAACACCAAAAAATAAAAAAAACAACCTCAACATTCAAAAACACCAACAAACTCAACCAAAATCTCAGCAATGAATAACACCAAAAAATTCAACAACAACCTCAACTTTGAAAAACACCAACAATTTCAACATCCTCAACATTGAAAAACACCAACAAATTCAACAACAACCTCAACATTGAAAAACCCCAACCAATTCAACAACAACCTCAACAATGAAAAACACCAAAAAATTCAACAACAACCTCAACATTCAAAAATACCAACAAATACAACAAAAACCTCAACAATGAAAACACCAAAAAATTCAACAACAACCACAACTTTGAAAAACACCAACAAATTCAACAACAACCTCAACAATGAAAAATATCAAAAAAATTCAACAACAACTTCAACATTCAAAAACTACAACAAATTCAACATAAACCTCAACAATGAAAAACAACAATAAATTCAACAACAACCTCAACTTTGAAAAAAACCAACAAATTCAACAACAACCTCAGCAATGATAAATATCAAAAAATTCTACAACAACAACCTCAACAATGATGAACACCAAAAAATTCAACAACAACCTCAACAATGAAAAGCAGCGAAATAATCAATAAAAACCTCAACATTTAAAAACTACAACAATTTCAACAACTACCGCAACAATGAAAATCCCCAAAGAATTCAACAACAAACTCAACATTGAAAATCAGCATCAAATTCAACAAAAATATCAACAATGATAAACATCAATAAATTCAATATCAACCACAACATTCCAAAACAATAACAAATTCAACAAAAACCTCAACAACGAAAAATACCAACAAATTCAACAACAACCACAACAATGAAAAACACCTAAAAATTCAACAACAACCTCAACTTTCAAAGACACGAACAAATTCAATCAAAACTTCCTCAATGAAAAATACCAAAAAATTCAACAACAACCTCTACTTTGAAAAACACCAAAAAATTCAACAACCTCTACATTGAGAAACAGCAACAAATTCAACTGCAACCACAACTTTGAAAAATACAAAAAGATTCAACAAAAAAACATTGAATGCACCAATACTTTCAACAACAACCTCAAGATTGAAAAATACCATAAAATTCAACACCAACCTCAACATTGAAAAACACCAAAATATTCAACAACAACCTCAACTTTGAAAAACACCAACAAATTCAAAATCCTCAACATGGAAAAACACCAACAAATTCAACTACAACCTCAATATTGAAAATCACCAACAAATTCAACAACAACCTCATTAATGAAAAACACCAACAAATCCAACAAAAACCTCAACGATGAAAAATCCCAAAAAATTCATCAACATCCTCAACATTCAAAAACACCAACAAATTTCACAAAAATCTCAACAATGAAAAACACCAAATAATTCAACAACACCATCAACATTGAAAAACATCAACAAATTCAACAGTAACCTCAACACTCAAAAACACCAACGAATTCAACAAAATCCTCAACATTGAATAACAACAAAAAATTCAACAGCAACCTCAACAATGAAAAACACCAAAAAATTCAACAACAACCTCAACATTCAAAAACACCAAAAAATAAAAAAAACAACCTCAACATTCAAAAACACCAACAAACTCAACCAAAATCTCAGCAATGAATAACACCAAAAAATTCAACAACAACCTCAACTTTGAAAAACACCAACAATTTCAACATCCTCAACATTGAAAAACACCAACAAATTCAACAACAACCTCAACATTGAAAAACCCCAACCAATTCAACAACAACCTCAACAATGAAAAACACCAAAAAATTCAACAACAACCTCAACATTCAAAAATACCAACAAATACAACAAAAACCTCAACAATGTAAACACCAAAAAATTCAACAACAACAACAACTTTGGATAACACCAACAAATTCAACAACCTCAATATTGAAAATCACCAACAAATTCATCAACAACCTCAACAATGAAAAACAGCAAAAAATTCAACAACAACCTCAACATGTAAAAACTCCAAC
Source organism: Cetorhinus maximus (assembly GCF_964194155.1). NCBI lineage: Eukaryota > Metazoa > Chordata > Chondrichthyes > Lamniformes > Cetorhinidae > Cetorhinus > Cetorhinus maximus. The sequence continues at coordinate 68,556 of NW_027596439.1, read as the reverse complement.
AATTTCAACAACAACCTCAAGAATGAAAAACACAACGTTATTCAAGAACAAACTTAACATTCAAAACAACAACAAATTCAACAAAAATATCAACAATAAAAAACATCAAAAAATTCAACATCAACCTGAACATTCCAAAACACCAACAAATACAACAAAAACCACAACAATGAAAACACCAAAAAATTCAACAACAACCACAACTTTGAAAAACACCAACAAATTCAACAAACTCAATATTGAAAGTCACCAACAAATTAATCAACAACCTCAACAATGATAAACAGCAAAAAATTCAACAACAACGACCTCAACAATGAAAAACACCATAAAATTCAACAACAACCTGAACATTGAAAAACTCCAACAATTTCAACAACAACCTCAACAATTAAAAACACCAAAATATTGAACAACAAAGTCAACATTGAAAATCACAAACAAATTCAACAACAACCTCAACAATGAAAAACATCAAAAAATTCAACAACAACTTCAACATTCAAAAACTGCAACAAATTCAACATAAACCTCAACAATGAAAAACAACAATAAATTCAACAACAACCTCAACATTGAATAACACCAAAAAATTCAACAACAACCTCAACTTTGAAAAACACCAAAAACTTCAACAACTTCAACATTGAGAAACAGCAACAAATTCTACTGCAACCTCAACTTTGAAAAATACAAAAAGATTAAAAAAAAAACATTGAATACACCAATAAATTCAACAACAACCTCAATATTGAAAATCAAGCAAAGAATTCAACAACAACCTCAACATTGAAAAACACCAAAATATTCAACAACAACCTCAACTATGAAAAACACAAACAAATTCAAAAACCTCAACATGGAAAAACACCAACAAATTCAACTACAACCTCAATATTGAAAATCACCAACAAATTCAACAACAACATCATTAACGAAAAGCACCAACAAATTCAACAAAAACCTCAACAATGAAAAATCACAAAAAAATTCATCAACATCCTCAACATTCAAAATCACCAACAAATTCCACAATAACCTCAAAAATGAAAAACAACAAAAAATTCAACAACAACATCAACATTGAAAAACATCAACAAATTCAACAACAACCTCAACATTCAAAAACACCAACAAATTCAACAAAAACCTCAACATTGAATAACACCAAAAAATTCAACAACAACCACAACAATGAAAAACACCAAAAAATTCAACAACAACATCACCATTCAAAATCACCAACAATTTCAACAACAACCTCAGCAATGAAAAACATCAAAAAATTCAACAACAACCTCAACAATGAAAAACATCAAAAAAAATTCAACGCCAACCTCAACAATGAAAAACTTCAATAAAATCAATAAAAACCTCAACATTGAAAAACTCCAAGAATTTCAACAACTACCACAACAATTAAAAACACCAAAAATTCATCAACATCCTCAACATTCAAAAACACCAACAAATTCAACAAAAACCTCAAGAATGAAAAACACCCAAAAATTCAACAACAGCATCAACATTGAAAAACTTCAACAACTTCAACAACAACCTCAACATTCAAAAACACCAACAAATTCAACTACAACCTCAATATTGAAAATCACCAACAAATTCAACAACAACATCATTAACGAAAAACACCAACAAATTCAACAAAAACTTCAACAATGAAAAATCACAAAAAAATTCATCAACATCCTCAACATTCAAAATCACCATCAAATTCCACAATAACCTCAAAAATGAAAAACACCAAAAAATTCAACAACAACATCAACATTGAAAAACATCAACAAATTCAACAACAACCTCAACATTCAAAAACACCAACAAATTCAACAAAAACCTCAACATTGAATAACACCAAAAAATTCAACAACAACCTCAACTTTGAAAAACACCAAAAACTTCAACAACCTCAACATTGAGAAACAGCAACAAATTCTACTGCAACCTCAACTTTGAAAAATACAAAAAGATTAAAAAAAAACATTGAATACACCAATAAATTCAACAACAACCTCAATATTGAAAATCAGCAAAGAATTCAACAACAACCTCAACTATGAAAAACACAAACAAATTGAAAAACCTCAACATGGAAAAACACCAACAAATTCAACTACAACCTCAATATTGAAAATCACCAACAAATTCAACAACAACATCATTTACGAAAAACACCAACAAATTCAACAAAAACCTCAACAATGAAAAATCAAAAAAAAATTCATCAACATCCTCAACATTCAAAATCACCAACAAATTCCACAATAACCTCAAAAATGAAAAACACCAAAAAATTCAACAACAACATCAACATTGAAAAACATCAACAAATTCAACAACAACCTCAACTTTCAAAAACACCAACAAATTCAACAAAAACCTCAACATTGAATAACACCAAAAAATTCAACAACAACCACAACATTGAAAAACACCAACAAATTCAACAACAACCTCAACATTCAAAAACACAAAAAAAAAACAACAACCTCAACACTCAAAAACACCAACAAATTCAACCAAAACCTCAACAATGAAAAACACCAAAAATTTCAACAACAAGCTCAACTTTGAAAAACACCAACAAATTCAACAACCTCAACATTGAAAAACACCAACAAATTCAGGAACAACCTCTACATTGAAAAATTCCAACAAATTCAAGAACAACCTCAACAATGAAAAACACCAAAAAAATTCAACAACAACCTCAACATTGAAAAACAACAACAAATTCAACAACAAGCTCAACTTTGAAAAACACCAACAAATTCAACAACCTCAACATTGAAAAACACCAACAAATTCAGGAACAACCGCAACATTGAAAAACTCCAACAAATTCAAGAACAACCTCAACAATGAAAAACACCAAAAAATTCAACTACAACCTCAACATTGAAAAACACCAACAAATTCAACAACAACCTCAATATTGAAAAACACCAACAAATTCAACAATAGCCTCAAATTTTAAAAAGACAAAAAGTTTCAACAAAATAAAAATTGATAACACCAACAAATTCAACAGCAACCTCAATTTTGAAAATCACCAACAAATTCAAAAACACCCTCAACTTTCAAAAACTCCAGCAAATACAACAACAACCTCAACAATGAAAAACGCCAAAAAATTAAACAACAACCTCAACATTTAAAAACACCATCAAATTTAACTAAAACCTCAACAATTAAAAACACCGGAAAATTCAACAACAACCTCAACTTTGAAAAACACTAACAAATTCAACAACCTCAACATTGAAAAACACCAACAAATTCAACAACAACCTCAACATTTAAAAACTCCAACAAATTCAAAAACAACCTCAACAATGAAATACACCAAAACATTTAACAACAACCTCAACATTCAAAAACACCAACAAATTCAACAAAAACCTCAAAAATGATAAACACCAAAAAATTCAACAACAACCTCAACTTTGAAAAACACCAACAAATTCAACAACAACCTCAGCAATGATAAATATCAAAAAAATTCAACAACAACCTCAACAATGATAAACATCAAAAAATTCAACAACAACCTCAACAATGAAAAGCTGCGAAATAATCAATAAAAACCTCAACATTTAAATACTCCAACAATTTCAACAACTAATGCAACAATGAAAATCCCCAAAAAAATTCAACAACAAACTCAAAATTGATAATCAGCATCAAATTCAACAAAAATATCAACAATGACAAACATCAATAAATTCAAAAACAACCACAACATTCCAAAACAATAACAAATTCAACAAAACCTCAACAATGAAAACACCAAAAAATTCAACAACAACCTCAACATGTAAAAACTCCAACAATTTCAACAACAACCTCAAGAATGAAAAACACCAAAATATTCAACAACAAACCTAACATGGAAAATCACCAACAAATTCAACAACAACCTGAAAAATGAATAACAGCAAATATTAAAACAACAACATCAACATTCCAAAACACCAACAAATATAACAAAAACCTCAACAATGAAAACACCAATAATTCAACAACATCCACAACTTTGAAAAACACCAACAAATTCAACAAACTCAATATTGAAAATTACCAACAAATTCATCAACAACCTCAACAATGAAAAACAGCAAAAAAACAAGAACAACGACCTCAACAATGAAAAACACCAAAAAATTCAACAACAACCTCAACTTTCAAAAACACCAACAAATTACCAACCTCAACATTGAAAAACTCCAACAAATTCAACAACAACCACAACAATGAAAAACGCCAAATAATTCAACGACAACCTCAACATTCAATAACACCAAAAAATTCAACAAAAAACTCAACAATTAAAAACACGAAAAAATTCAACAACAACATCAACTTTGAAAAACACCAGCAAATTCAACAACCTCAACATTGAAAAACACAAGAAAATTCAACTGCAACCTCAACTTAGAAAAATACAAAAAAGATCATAAAAAACCATTGATAACACCAATAAATGCAACAACCTCAACATTCAAAATCACCAACAAATTCAACAACAACCTCAGCAATGAAAAGCATCAAAAAATTCAACAACAACCTCAACAATGAAAAACACCAACAAATTCAACAAGTACCGCAACAATGAAAAACACCAAAAAATTCAACAACAACCTCAACAATGAAAAACACCAAAAAATTCAACGACAAACTCAACATTGAAAATCAACAACAAATTCAGCATCAACCTCAACAATGAAAAAAATCAATAAATTCAACAACAAACTCAACATTCATAAACAACAACAAATTCAACAAAAAAACTCAACAATGAAAAACACCAAAAAATTCAACAACAACCTCAACTTTGAAATACACCACAAAATTCAACAACCTGAACATTGAGAAACAGCAACAAATTCATCTGCAACCTCAACTTTGAAAAATACAAAAAGATTCAAAAAGAAACATTGAATACACCAATAAATTCAACAACAACCTCAATATTGAAAATCACCAAAAAATTCAACAACAACCTCAACATTGAAAAACACCAAAATATTCAACAACAACCTCAACTTTGAAAAACACCAACAAATTCAAAAACCTCAACAATGATAAACACCAAAAAATTCAAAAACAACCTCAACTTTGAAAAACACCAACAAATTCAACAACAACCTCAACAATGATAAATATCAAAAAATTCAACAACAACAACCTCAACAATGATAAACACCAAAAAATTCAACAACAACCTCAACAATGAAAAGCAGCGAAATAATCAATAAAAACCTCAACATTTAAAAACTCCAACAATTTCAACAACTACCGCAACAATGAAAATCCCCAAAAAATTCAACAACAAACTCAACTTTGAAAATCACCAACAAATTCAACAACAACCTCATTAATGAAAAACACCAACAAATTCAACAAAAACCTCAACAATGAAAAATCCCAAAAAATTCATCAACATCCTCAACATTGAAAAACATCAACAAATTCAACAACAACCCCAACATTGAATAAAACCAAAAAATTCAACAACAACCTCAACAATGAAAAACACCAACAAATTCAACAACAACCTCAACATTCAAAAACACCAAAAAAATAAAAACAACAACCTCAACATTCAAAAACATCAACAAATTCAACCAAAACCTTAACAATGAAAAACACCAAAAAATTCAACAACAACCTCAACTTTGAAAAACACCAACAAATTCAACAACCTGAACATTGAGAAACAGCAACAAATTCATCTGCAACCTCAACTTTGAAAAATACAAAAAGATTCAAAAAGAAACATTGAATACACCAATAAATTCAACAACAACCTCAATATTGAAAATCACCAAAAAATTCAACAACAACCTCAACATTGAAAAACACCAAAATATTCAACAACAACCTCAACTTTGAAAAACACCAACAAATTCAAAAACCTCAACAATGATAAACACCAAAAAATTCAAAAACAACCTCAACTTTGAAAAACACCAACAAATTCAACAACAACCTCAACAATGATAAATATCAAAAAATTCAACAACAACAACCTCAACAATGATAAACACCAAAAAATTCAACAACAACCTCAACAATGAAAAGCAGCGAAATAATCAATAAAAACCTCAACATTTAAAAACTCCAACAATTTCAACAACTACCGCAACAATGAAAATCCCCAAAAAATTCAACAACAAACTCAACTTTGAAAATCACCAACAAATTCAACAACAACCTCATTAATGAAAAACACCAACAAATTCAACAAAAACCTCAACAATGAAAAATCCCAAAAAATTCATCAACATCCTCAACATTGAAAAACATCAACAAATTCAACAACAACCCCAACATTGAATAAAACCAAAAAATTCAACAACAACCTCAACAATGAAAAACACCAACAAATTCAACAACAACCTCAACATTCAAAAACACCAAAAAAATAAAAACAACAACCTCAACATTCAAAAACATCAACAAATTCAACCAAAACCTTAACAATGAAAAACACCAAAAAATTCAACAACAACCTCAACTTTGAAAAACACCAACAAATTCAACAACCTCAACATTGAAAAACACCAACAAATTCAACAACAACCTTAACATTGAAAAACTCCAACCAAATCAACAACAACTTCAACAAGGAAAAACACAAAAAAATTCAACAACAACCTCAACATTCAAAATCACCAACAATTTCAACAACAACCTCAGCAATGAATAACACCAAAAAATTCATCAACATCCTCGACATTCAAAAACACCAACAAATTCAACAAAAACCTCAACAATGAAAAACACATCAAAAATTCAACAACAACATCAACATTGAAAAACACCAACAAATTCAACAGCAACCACAACATTGAAAAACACCAACAAATTCAACAAAAACCTCAACATTGAAAAACACCAAAAAATTCCACAACAACCTCAACAATGAAAGACATCAAAAAATTCAACAACAACCTTTACATTCAATAACACCAAAAAGAGACCAAAAAAGTCAACAACAACATTCAAAAATAAACCAACAACCTCAACATTCAAATGCACCAACAAATTCAACCAAAACCTCAACATTGAAAAACGACAAAAAATTCAAAATCAAGCTCAACTTTGAAAAAAACCAACAAATTCAACAACCTCAACATTGAAAAACACCAACAAATTCAGGAACAACCTCAATATTGAAAATCACTAACAAATTCAACAACAACCTCAGCATTGAAAATCACCAACAAATTCAACAACCTCAACATTGAAAAACACCAACAAATTCAACAATAACCTCAAATTTTAAAAAGCCAAAAAGGTTCAACAAAATAAAAATTGATAACACCAACAAATTCAACAACAACCTCAATAATGAAAATCACCAACAAATTCAACAACACCCTCAACTTGCAAAAACTCCAGCAAATTCAACAACAACCTCAACAATGAAAAACACCAAAAAATTCAACAGCAACCTCAACGTTCAAAAACACCATCAAATTTTACTAAAACCTCAACAATTAAAAACACCGGAAAATTCAACAACAACCTCAACTTTGAAAAACACCAACAAATTCCACAACCTCAACATTGAAAAACACCAACAAATTCAACAACAACCTCAACATTTAAAAACTCCAAAAAATTTAACAACAACCTCAACATTCAAAAACACCAGCAAATTCAACAAAAACATCAACAATGATAAACAATGAAGAATTCAACAACAAACTCAACATTGATAATCAGCATCAAATTCAACAAAAATATCAACAATGATAAACATCAATAAATTCAAAATCAACCACAACATTCCAAAACAATAACAAATTCAACAAAAACCTCAACAACGAAAAATGCACCAATATTTTCAACAACAACCTCAAGATTGAAAAATACCATAAAATTCAACACCAACCTCAACATTGAAAAACACCAAAATATTCAACAACAACCTCAACTTTGAAAAACACCAACAAATTCAAAATCCTCAACATGGAAAAACACCAACAAATTCAACTACAACCTCAATATTGAAAATCACCAACAAATTCAACAACAACCTCATTAATGAAAAACACCAACAAATCCAACAAAAACCTCAACGATGAAAAATCCCAAAAAATTCATCAACATCCTCAACATTCAAAAACACCAACAAATTTCACAAAAATCTCAACAATGAAAAACACCAAATAATTCAACAAAACCATCAACATTGAAAAACATCAACAAATTCAACAGTAACCTCAACACTCAAAAACACCAACGAATTCAACAAAATCCTCAACATTGAATAACAACAAAAAATTCAACAACAACCTCAACAATGAAAAACACCAAAAAATTCAACAACAACCTCAACATTCAAAAACACCAAAAAATAAAAAAAACAACCTCAACATTCAAAAACACCAACAAACTCAACCAAAATCTCAGCAATGAATAACACCAAAAAATTCAACAACAACCTCAACATTGAAAAACCCCAACCAATTCAACAACAACCTCAACAATGAAAAACACCAAAAAATTCAACAGCAACCTCTACATTCAAAAATACCAACAAATACAACAAAAACCTCAACAATGATAAATATCAAAAAATTCAACAACAACAACCTCAACAATGATAAACACCAAAAAATTCAACAACAACCTCAACAATGAAAAGCAGCGAAATAATCAATAAAAACCTCAACATTTAAAAACTCCAACAATTTCAACAACTACCGCAACAATGAAAATCCCCAAAGAAATCAACAACAAACTCAACATTGAAAATCAGCATCAAATTCAACAAAAATATCAACAATGATAAACATCAATAAATTCAGAATCAACAACAACATTCCAAAACAATAACAAATTCAACAAAAACCTCAACAATGAAAACACCAAAAAATTCAACCACAACCACAACTTTGAATAAGACCAACAAATTCAACAACCTCAATACTGAAAATCACCAACAAATTCATCAACAACCTCAACAATGAAAAAAGGCAAAACATTCAAAAAGTTCCTCAAAATGTAAAATCTCCAACAATTTCAACAACAACCTCAACAATGAAAAACACCAAAATATTGAACAACAAACTCAACATTGAAAATCACCAACAAATTCAACAACAACCTCAACAATGAAAAACATCAAAAAATTCAACAACAACCTCAACATTCAAAAACACCAACAAATTCATCAACCTCAACATTGAAAAACTCCAACAAATTCAACAACAACCTCAACAATCAAAATCACCAAATAATTCAACGACAACCTCAACATTCAAAAACACCAACAAATTCAACAAAAACCTCAACAATTAAAAACACGAAAAAATTCTGCAACAACATCAACTTTCAAAAACACCAACAAATTCAAAAACTTCAACATTGAAAAACACCAACAAATTCAACTGCAACCTCAACTTTGAAAAACACAAAAAAGATCCAAAAAAACCATTGATAACACCAATAAATGCAACAACCTCAACATTGAAAATCATCAACAAATTCAACAACAACCTCAGCAATGAAAAACGTCAAAAAATTCAACAACAACCTCAACAATGAAAAACACCAACAAATTCAACAAGTACCGCAACAATGAAAAACACCAAAAAATTCAACAACAACCTCAATATTGAAAATCACCAAAAAATTCAACAACAACCTCAACATTGAAAAACATCAAAATATTCAACAACAACCTCAACTTTGAGAAACACCAACAAATTCAAAAACCTCAACAATGATAAACACCAAAAAATTCAACAACAACCTCAACTTTGAAAAACACCAACAAATTCAACAACAACCTCAGCAATGATAAATATCAAAAAATTCAACAACAACCTCAACAATGATGAACACCAAAAAATTCAACAACAACCTCAACAATGAAAAGCTGCGAAATAATCAATAAAAACCTCAACATTTAAAAACTCCAACAATTTCAACAACTACCGCAACAATGAAAATCCCCAAAGAATTCAACAACAAACTCAACATTGAAAATCAGCATCAAATTCAACAGAAATATCAACAATGACATACATCAATAAATTCAAAATCAACCACAACATTCCAAAACAATAACAAATTCAACAAAAACCTCAACAACGAAAAATACCAACAAATTCAACAACAACCACAACAATGAAAAACACCAAAAAATTCAACAACAACCTCAACTTTCAAAGACACGAACAAATTCAATCAAAACTTCCTCAATGAAAAATACCAAAAAATTCAACAACAACCTCTACTTTGAAAAACACCAAAAAATTCAACAACCTCAACATTGAGAAACAGCAACAAATTCAACTGCAACCACAACTTTGAAAAATACAAAAAGATTCAAAAAAAAAACATTGAATGCACCAATATTTTCAACAACAACCTCAAGATTGAAAAATACCAAAAAATTCAACACCAACCTCAACATTGAAAAACACCAAAATATTCAACAACAACCTCAACTTTGAAAAACACCAACAAATTCAAAATCCTCAACATGGAAAAACACCAACAAATTCAACTACAACCTCAATATTGAAAATCACCAACAAATTCAACAACAACCTCATTAATGAAAAACACCAACAAATCCAACAAAAACCTCAACGATGAAAAATCCCAAAAAATTCATCAACATCCTCAACATTCAAAAACACCAACAAATTTCACAAAAATCTCAACAATGAAAAACACCAAATAATTCAACAACACCATCAACATTGAAAAACATCAACAAATTCAACAGTAACCTCAACACTCAAAAACACCAACGAATTCAACAAAATCCTCAACATTGAATAACAACAAAAAATTCAACAACAACCTCAACAATGAAAAACACCAAAAAATTCAACAACAACCTCAACATTCAAAAACACCAAAAAATAAAAAAAACAACCTCAACATTCAAAAACACCAACAAACTCAACCAAAATCTCAGCAATGAATAACACCAAAAAATTCAACAACAACCTCAACTTTGAAAAACACCAACAATTTCAACATCCTCAACATTGAAAAACACCAACAAATTCAACAACAACCTCAACATTGAAAAACCCCAACCAATTCAACAACAACCTCAACAATGAAAAACACCAAAAAATTCAACAACAACCTCAACATTCAAAAATACCAACAAATACAACAAAAACCTCAACAATGAAAACACCAAAAAATTCAACAACAACCACAACTTTGAAAAACACCAACAAATTCAACAACAACCTCAACAATGAAAAATATCAAAAAAATTCAACAACAACTTCAACATTCAAAAACTACAACAAATTCAACATAAAACTCAACAATGAAAAACAACAATAAATTCAACAACAACCTCAACTTTGAAAAACACCAACAAATTCAACAACAACCTCAGCAATGATAAATATCAAAAAATTCAACAACAACAACCTCAACAATGATGAACACCAAAAAATTCAACAACAACCTCAACAATGAAAAGCAGCGAAATAATCAATAAAAACCTCAACATTTAAAAACTGCAACAATTTCAACAACTACCGCAACAATGAAAATCCCCAAAGAATTCAACAACAAACTCAACATTGAAAATCAGCATCAAATTCAACAAAAATATCAACAATGATAAACATCAATAAATTCAATATCAACCACAACATTCCTAAACAATAACAAATTCAACAAAAACCTCAACAACGAAAAATACCAAAAAATTCAACAACAACCTCAACTTTCAAAGACACGAACAAATTCAATCAAAACTTCCTCAAGGAAAAATACCAAAAAATTCAACAACAACCTCTACTTTGAAAAACACCAAAAAATTCAACAACCTCTACATTGAGAAACAGCAACAAATTCAACTGCAACCACAACTTTGAAAAATACAAAAAGATTCAACAAAAAAACATTGAATGCACCAATACTTTCAACAACAACCTCAAGATTGAAAAATACCATAAAATTCAACACCAACCTCAACATTGAAAAACACCAAAATATTCAACAACAACCTCAACTTTGAAAAACACCAACAAATTCAAAATCCTCAACATGGAAAAAAACCAACACATTCAACTACAACCTCAATATTGAAAATCACCAACAAATTCAACAACAACCTCATTAATGAAAAACACCAACAAATCCAACAAAAACCTCAACGATGAAAAATCCCAAAAAATTCATCAACATCCTCAACATTCAAAAACACCAACAAATTTCACAAAAGTCTCAACAATGAAAAACACCAAATAATTCAACAACACCATCAACATTGAAAAACATCAACAAATTCAACAGTAACCTCAACACTCAAAAACACCAACGAATTCAACAAAATCCTCAACATTGAATAACAACAAAAAATTCAACAACAACCTCAACAATGAAAAACACCAAAAAATTCAACAACAACCTCAACATTCAAAAACACCAAAAAATAAAAAAAACAACCTCAACATTGAAAAACACCAACAAACTCAACCAAAATCTCAGCAATGAATAACACCAAAAAATTCAACAACAACCTCAACTTTGAAAAACACCAACAATTTCAACATCCTCAACATTGAAAAACACCAACAAATTCAACAACAACCTCAACATTGAAAAACCCCAACCAATTCAACAACAACCTCAACAATGAAAAACACCAAAAAATTCAACAACAACCTCAACATTCAAAAATACCAACAAATACAACAAAAACCTCAACAATGAAAACACCAAAAAATTCAACAACAACCACAACTTTGAAAAACACCAACAAATTCAACAACAACCTCAACAATGAAAAATATCAAAAAAATTCAACAACAACTTCAACATTCAAAAACTACAACAAATTCAACATAAAACTCAACAATGAAAAACAACAATAAATTCAACAACAACCTCAACTTTGAAAAACACCAACAAATTCAACAACAACCTCAGCAATGATAAATATCAAAAAATTCAACAACAACAACCTCAACAATGATGAACACCAAAAAATTCAACAACAACCTCAACAATGAAAAGCAGCGAAATAATCAATAAAAACCTCAACATTTAAAAACTGCAACAATTTCAACAACTACCGCAACAATGAAAATCCCCAAAGAATTCAACAACAAACTCAACATTGAAAATCAGCATCAAATTCAACAAAAATATCAACAATGATAAACATCAATAAATTCAATATCAACCACAACATTCCAAAACAATAACAAATTCAACAAAAACCTCAACAACGAAAAATACCAAAAAATTCAACAACAACCTCAACTTTCAAAGACACGAACAAATTCAATCAAAACTTCCTCAAGGAAAAATACCAAAAAATTCAACAACAACCTCTACTTTGAAAAACACCAAAAAATTCAACAACCTCTACATTGAGAAACAGCAACAAATTCAACTGCAACCACAACTTTGAAAAATACAAAAAGATTCAACAAAAAAACATTGAATGCACCAATACTTTCAACAACAACCTCAAGATTGAAAAATACCATAAAATTCAACACCAACCTCAACATTGAAAAACACCAAAATATTCAACAACAACCTCAACTTTGAAAAACACCAACAAATTCAAAATCCTCAACATGGAAAAACACCAACAAATTCAACTACATCCTCAATATTGAAAATCACCAACAAATTCAACAACAACCTCATTAATGAAAAACACCAACAAATCCAACAAAAACCTCAACGATGAAAAATCCCAAAAAATTCATCAACATCCTCAACATTCAAAAACACCAACAAATTTCACAAAAATCTCAACAATGAAAAACACCAAATAATTCAACAACACCATCAACATTGAAAAACATCAACAAATTCAACAGTAACCTCAACACTCAAAAACACCAACGAATTCAACAAAATCCTCAACATTGAATAACAACAAAAAATTCAACAGCAACCTCAACAATGAAAAACACCAAAAAATTCAACAACAACCTCAACATTCAAAAACACCAAAGAATAAAAAAAACAACCTCAACATTCAAAAACACCAACAAACTCAACCAAAATCTCAGCAATGAATAACACCAAAAAATTCAACAACAACCTCAACTTTGAAAAACACCAACAATTTCAACATCCTCAACATTGAAAAACACCAACAAATTCAACAACAACCTCAACATTGAAAAACCCCAACCAATTCAACAACAACCTCAACCATGAAAAACAGCAAAAAATTCAACAACAACGACCTCAACAATGGAAAACACCATAAAATTCAACAACAACCTCAACATTGAAAAACCCCAAAAATTTCAAAAACAACCTCAACAATTAAAAACACCAAAATATTGAACAACAAACTCAACATTGAAAATCACCAACAAATTGAACAACAACCTCAACAATGAAAAATGTCAAAAAATTCAACAACAACTTCAACATTCAAAAACTACAACAAATTCAACATAAACCTCAACAATGAAAAACAACAATAAATTCAACAACAACCTCAACTTTGAAAAACACCAACAAATTCAACAACAACCTCAGCAATGATAAATATCAAAAAATTCAACAACAACAACCTCAACAATGATAAACACCAATAAATTCAACAACAACCTCAACAATGAAAAGCAGCAAAATAATCAATAAGAACCTCAACATTTAAAAACTCCAACAATTTCAACAACTACCGCAACAATGAAAATCCCCAAAGAATTCAACAACAAACTCAACATTGAAAATCAACATCAAATTGAACAAAAATATCAACAATCATAAACATCAATAAATTCAAAATCAACCACAACATTCCAAATCAATAACAAATTCAACAAAAACCTCAACAATGTAAACACCAAAAAATTCAACAACAACAACAACTTTGGATAACACCAACAAATTCAACAACCTCAATATTGAAAATCACCAACAAATTCATCAACAACCTCAACAATGAAAAACAGCAAAAAATTCAACAACAACCTCAACATGTAAAAACTCCAACAATTTCAACAACAACCTCAAGAATGAAAAAC
The DNA here is from genome assembly GCF_964194155.1 of Cetorhinus maximus. Lineage (NCBI taxonomy): Eukaryota > Metazoa > Chordata > Chondrichthyes > Lamniformes > Cetorhinidae > Cetorhinus > Cetorhinus maximus. The sequence continues at coordinate 53,530 of NW_027596439.1, read as the reverse complement.
ACAACGTTATTCAAGAACAAACTTAACATTCAAAACAACAACAAATTCAACAAAAATATCAACAATAAAAAACATCAAAAAATTCAACATCAACCTGAACATTCCAAAACACCAACAAATACAACAAAAACCACAACAATGAAAACACCAAAAAATTCAACAACAACCACAACTTTGAAAAACACCAACAAATTCAACAAACTCAATATTGAAAGTCACCAACAAATTAATCAAAAACCTCAACAATGATAAACAGCAAAAAATTCAACAACAACGACCTCAACAATGAAAAACACCATAAAATTCAACAACAACCTGAACATTGAAAAACTCCAACAATTTCAACAACAACCTCAACAATTAAAAACACCAAAATATTGAACAACAAAGTCAACATTGAAAATCACAAACAAATTCAACAACAACCTCAACAATGAAAAACATCAAAAAATTCAACAACAACTTCAACATTCAAAAACTCCAACCAAATCAACAACAACCTCAACAATGAAAAACACCAAAAAATTCAACAACAACCTCAACATTCAAAATCACCAACAATTTCAACAACAACCTCAGCAATGAAAAACATCAAAAAATTCAACAAAAACTTCAACAATGAACAACACCACAAAAATTCAACAACAACCTCAACAATGAAAAACAATAAAAAAAATTCAATAAAAACCTCAACATTGAAAAACTCCAAGAATTTCAACAACTACCACAACAATTAAAAACACCAAAAATTCGACAACAAACTCAACATTGAAAATCACCATCAAATTCAACAAAAACCTCAACAATGAAAAACACCAAAAAATTCATCAACATCCTCGACATTCAAAAAGACCAACAAATTCAACAAAAACCTCAACAATGAAAAACACATCAAAAATTCAACAACAACATCAACAATGAAAAACACCAACAAATTAAATAGCAACCACAACATTGAAAAACACCAACAAATTCAACAAAAACCTCTACATTGAAAAACACCAAAAAATTCCACAAACAACCTCAACAATGAAAGACACCAAAAAATTCAACAACAACCTTTACATTCAAAAATAAAACCAACAACCTCAACATTCAAATACACCAACAAATTCAACCAAAACCTCAACAATGAAAAACGACAAAAAATTCAACAACAAGCTCAACTTTGAAAAAAACCAACAAGTTCAACAACCTCAACATTGAAAAACACCAACAAATTCAGGAACAACCTCAATATTGAAAATCACCAACAAATTCAACAACAACCTCAGCATTGAAAATCACCAACAAATTCAACAACCTCAACATTGAAAAACAGCAACAAATTCAACAATAACCTCAAATTTTAAAAAGCCAAAAAGTTTCAACAAAAAAAAAATTGATAACACCAACAAGTTCAACAACAACCTCAATATTGAAAATCACCAACAATTTCAACAACACCCTCAACTTTCAAAAACTCCAGCAAATTCAACAACAACCTCAACAATGAATAACACCAAAAAATTCAACAACAACCTCAACATTCAAAAACACCATCAAATTTAACTAAAACCTCAACAATTAAAAACACCGGAAAATTCAACAACAACCTCAACTTTGAAAAACACCAACAAATTCCACAACCTCAACATTGAAAAACACCAACAAATTCAACAACAACCTCAACATTTAAAAACTCCAACAAATTCAACAACAACCTCAACAATGAAATACACCAAAAAATTTAACAACAACCTCAACATTCAAAAACACCAACAAATTCAACAAAAACATCAACAATGATAAACACCAACAAATTCAACAACAACCTCATCAAGGATAAATATCAAAAAATACAACAACAAACTCAACAATGATAAACACCAAAAAATTCAACAACAACCTCAACAATGCAAAGCAGCGAAATAATCAATAAAAACCACAACATTTAAAAACTCCAACAATTTCAACAACTACCGCAACAATTAAAATCCACAAAAAATTCAACAACAAACTCAACATTGATAATCAGCATCAAATTCAATAAAAATATAAACAATGATAAACATCAATAAATTCAAAATCAACCACAACATTCCAAAACAATAACAAATTCAACAATAACCTCAGCAATGAAAACACCAAATATTCAACAACAACCACAACTTTGAATAACAGCAACAAATTCAACAACCTCAATACTGAAAATCACCAACAAATTCATCAACAACCTCAACAATGAAAAACTGCAAAAAATTCAACAACAGCCTCAACATGTAAAAACTCCAACAATTTCAACAACAACCTCAAGAATGAAAAACACCAAAATATTCAACAACAAACTTAACATTGAAAATCACAAACAAATTCAACAACAACCTCAACAATGAAAAACACCAAAAAATTCAACAACAACCTCAACATTCAAAAACAACAAGTTCAACGAAAATCTCAACAATGAAAAACATCAAAAAATTCAACATTAACCTGAACATTCCAAAACACCAACAAATACAACAAAAACCTCCACAATAAAAACACCAAAAAATTCAACAACAACCTCAACATTCAAAAACAACAACAAATTCAACAAAAAAAGTCAACAATGAAAAACACCAAAAAATTCAACAACAACCTCTACTTTGAAAAACACCAAATAATTCAACAACCTCAACATTGAGAAACAGCAACAAATTCAACTGCAACCTCAACTTTGAAAAATACAAAAAGATTCAAAAAAAAACATTGAACGCACCAATATTTTCAACAACAACCTCAATACTGAAAATCACCAAAAAATTCAACAATAACCTCAACATTGCAAAACACCAAAATATTCAACAACAACCTCAACTTTGCTAAACACCAACAAATTCAAAATCCTCAACATGGAAAAAAACCAACAAATTCAACTACAACCTCAATATTGAAAATCACCAACAAATTCAACAACAACATCATTAATGAAAAACACCAACAAATTCAACAAAAACCTCAACAATGAAAAACCCCAAAAAATTCATCAACATCCTCAACATTCAAAAACATCAACAAATTCAACAACAACCTCAACACTCAAAAACACCAACGAATTCAACAAAAACCTCAACATTGAATAACAACAAAAAATTCAACAACAACCTCAATAATGAAAAAGACCAAAAAATTCAACAACAACTTCAACATTCAAAAACACCAAAAAATAAAAAAAACAACCTCAACATTCAAAAACCCCAACAAATTCAACCAAAATCTCAGCAATGAAAAACACCAAAAAATTCAACAACAACATCAACTTTGAAAAACACCAACAATTTCAACATCCTCAACATTGAAAAACACCAACAAATTCAACAACAACCTCAACATTGAAAAACCCCAACCAATTCAACAACAACCTCAACAATGAAAAACACCAAAAACTTCAACAACAACCTCAACGTTCAAAAACAACAACAAATTCAACAATAAAACTCAACAATAAAAAACACCAAATAATTCAACAACAACCTCAACTTTGAAAAACAACTTTGAAAAACACCAAAAGATTCAACAACCTCAACATTGATAAACAGCAACCTCAACAATGAAAAACACCCACAAATTCAACAAGTACCTCAACAATGAAAAACACCAAATAATTCAACAACAACCTCAACAATGAAAAACACCAAAAAATTCAACAACAAACTCAACATTGAAAATCATTAACAAATTCAACATCAACCTCAACAATGAAAAACATCAAAAAATTCAACAAAAACCTCAACATTCAAAAACAACAACAAATTCAACAAAAAAAGTCAACAATGAAAAACACCAAAAAATTCAACAACAACCTCAACTTTGAAAAACACCAAAAAATTCAACAACCTCAACATTGAGAAACACCAACGAATTAAACAACAACCTTAACATTGAAAAACCCCAACCAATTCAACAACAACCTCAACAATGAAAAACACCAACAAATTCAACAACAACCTCAACATTCAAAAACACCAACAATTTCAACAACATCCTGAGCAATGAAAAACATCAAAAAATTCAACATCAACCTGAACATTCCAAAACACCAACAAATACAACAAAAACCTCAACAATGAATACACCAAAAAATTCAACAACAACCACAACTTTGAAAAACACCAACAAATTCATCAACAACCTCAACAATGAAAAACAGCAAAAAATTCAACAACAACGACCACAACAATGAAAAACACCATAAAATTCAACAACAACCTCAACATTGAAAATCTCCAACAATTTCAAAAACAACCTCAACAATTAAAAACACCAAAATATTGAACAACAATCTCAACATTGAAATTCACCAACAAATTCAACAACAACCTCAACAATGAAAACATCAAAAAATTCAACAACAACTTCAACATTCAAAAACTACAACAAATTCAACATAAACCTCAACAATGAAAAACAACAATAAATTCAACAACAACCTCAACTTTGAAAAACACCAACAAATTCAACAACAACCTCAGCAATGATAATTATCAAAATATTCAACAACAACAACCTCAACAATGATAAACACCAAAAAATTCAACAACAAACTCAACAATGAAAAGCAGCGAAAAATCAATAAAAACCTCAACATTTAAAAACTCCAACAAATTCAACAACTACCGCAACAATGAAAATTCCCAAAGAATTCAACAACAAACTCAACATTGAAAATCAGCATCAAATTCAACAAAAATATCAACAATGATAAACATCAATAAATTCAAAATCAACCACAACATTCCCAAACAATAACAAATTCAACAAAAACCTCAACAATGAAAACACCAACATATTCAACAACAACCACAACTTTGGATAACACCAACAAATTCAATAACCTCAATATTGAAAATCACCAACAAATTAATCAACAACCTCAACAATGAAAAACAGCAAAAATTTCAACAACAACTTCAACATCTAAAAACTCCAACAATTTCAACAACAACCTCAAGAATGAAAAACACCACAATATTCAAGAACAAACTTAACATTGAAAATCACCAACAAATTCAACAACAACCACAACAATGAAAATCATCAAAAAATTCAACAACAACTTCAACATTCAAAAACTACAACAAATTCCACATCAACCTCAACAATGAAAAACAACAATAAATTCAACAACAACCTCAACTTTCAAAAACTTCAACAAATTCAACAACCTCAAGAATGAAAAACTCCAGCAAATTCAACAACAACCTCAAAAATGAAAATCACTAAATATTTCAACGACAACCTCAACATTCAAAAACACCAACAAATTCAGCAAAAACCTCAACAATTAAAAACACGAAAAAATTCAACAACAACATCAACTTTGAAAAACATCAACAAATTCAACAACCTCAACATTCAAAAATACCAACAAATTCAACTGCAACCTCAACTTTGAAAAATACAAAAAAGATCAAAAAAAATCATTGATAACACCAATAAATGCAACAACCTCAACATTGAAAATCACCAACAAATTCAACAACAACCTCAGCTATGTTAAACATCAAAAATTTCAACAACAGCCTCAACAATGAAAAACACCAAAAAATTCAACAACAAACTCAACATTGAAAATCAACAAAAAATTCAACATCAACCTCAACAATGAAAAACATCAAAAAATTCAACAACAACCTCAACTTTGAAAAAAAACTTTGAAAAACACCAAAAGATTCAGCAAACTCAACATTGATAAACAACAACCTCAGCAATGAAAAACACCAACAAATTCAACAAGTACCTCAACAATGAAAAACACAAAAAAATTCAACAACAACCTCAACAATGAAAAACAACAAAAAATTCAACAACAAACTCAACATTGAAAATCATCAACAAATTCAACATCAACCTCAACAATGGAAAACATCAAAAAATTCAACAACAACCTCAACATTCAAAAACAACAACAAATTCAAAATCCCCAAAAAATTCAACTACAACCTCAATATTGAAAATCATCAACAAATTCAACAACAACCTCAACATGGAATAACACCAACAAATTCAACAACAACCTCATTAATGAAAAACACCAACAAATTCAACAAAAACCTCAACAATGAAAAATCCCAAAAAATTCATCAACATCCTCAACATTCAAAAACACGAACAAATTTCACAAAAATCTCAACAATGAAAAACACCAAAAAATTCAACAACACCATCAACATTGAAAAACATCAACAAATTCAACAACAACCTCAACACTCAAAAACACCAACGAATTCAACAAAAATCTCAACATTGAATAACAGCAAAAAATTCAACAACAACCTCAACAATGAAAAACACCAAAATATTCAACAACAACCTCAACTTTGAAAAACATCAAAAAATTCAACAACCTCAACATTGAGAAACAGCAACAAATTCAACTGCAACCTCAACTTTGAAAAATAGAAAAAGATTCAAATAAATACATTGAATGCACCAATATTTTCAACAACAACCTCAATACTGAAAATCACCAAAAAATTCAACAACAACCTCAACATTGCAAAACATCAAAATATTCAAAAACAACCTCAACTTTGCTAAACACCAACAAATTCAAAATCCTCAACATGGAAAAAAAACCAACACATTCAACTACAACCTCAATATTGAAAATCACCAACAAATTCAACAACAACCTCATTAATGAAAAACACCAACAAATTCAACTACAACCTCAACAATGAAAAATCCCAAAAAATTCATCAACATCCTCAACATTCAAAAACATCAACAAATTCAACAACAACCTCAACACTCAAAAACACCAACGAATTCAACAAAAACCTCAACTTTGAATAACAACAAAAAATTCAACAACAACCTCAACAATGAAAAACACCAAAAAATTCAACAACAACCTCAACATTCAAAAACACCAAAAAATTAAAAAAACAACCTCAACATTCAAAAACACCAACAAATTCAACCAAAATCTCAGCAATGAAAAACACCAAAAAATTCAACAACAACCTCAACTTTGAAAAACACCAACAATTTCAACATCCTCAACATTGAAAAACACCAACAAATTCAACAACAACCTCAACATTGAAAAACCCCAACCAATTCAACAACAACCTCAACAATGAAAAACACCAACAAATTCAACAACAACCTCAACTTTCAAAAACACCAACAATTTCAACAACATCCTGAGCAATGAAAAACATCATAAAATTCAACATCAACCTGAACATTCCAAAACACCAACAAATACAACAAAAACCTCAACAATGAATACACCAAAAAATTCAACAACAACCACAACTTTGAAAAACACCAACAAATTCAACAACATCCTCAACAATGAAAAACAGCAAAAAATTCAACAACAACGACCACAACAATGAAAAACATCATAAAATTCAACAACAACCTCAACATTGAAAATCTCCAACAATTTCAAAAACAACCTCAACAATTAAAAACACCAAAATATTGAACAACAATCTCAACATTGAAATTCACCAACAAATTCAACAACAACCTCAACAATGAAAACATCAAAAACTTCAACAACAACTTCAACATTCAAAAACTACAACAAATTCAACATAAACCTCAACAATGAAAAACAACAATAAATTCAACAACAACCTCAACTTTGAAAAACACCAACAAATTCAACAACAACCTCAGCAATGATAATTATCAAAATATTCAACAACAACAACCTCAACAATGATAAACACCAAAAAATTCAACAACAACCTCAACAATGAAAAGCAGCGAAATAATCAATAAAAACCTCAACATTTAAAAACTCCAACAAATTCAACAACTACCGCAAAAATGAAAATTCCCAAAGAATTCAACAACAAACTCAACATTGAAAATCAGCATCAAATTCAACAAAAATATCAACAATGATAAACATCAATAAATTCAAAATCAACCACAACATTCCCAAACAATAACAAATTCAACAAAAACCTCAACAATGAAAACACCAACAAATTCAACAACAACCACAACTTTGGATAACACCAACAAATTCAAGAACCTCAATATTGAATAATCACCAACAAATTCATCAACAACCTCAACAATGAAAAACAGCAAAAATTTCAACAACAACTTCAACATCTAAAAACTCCAACAATTGCAACAACAACCTCAAGAATGAAAAACACCACAATATTCAAGAACAAACTTAACATTGAAAATCACCAACAAATTCAACAACAACCAAAACAATGAAAATCATCAAAAAATTCAACAACAGCTTCAACATTCAAAAACTACAACAAATTCCACATAAACCTCAACAATGAAAAACAACAATAAATTCAACAACAACCTCAACTTTCAAAAACTTCAACAAATTCAACAACCTCAAGAATGAAAAACTCCAGCAAATTCAACAACAACCTCAAAAATGAAAATCACCAAATATTTCAACGACAACCTCAACATTCAAAAACACCAACAAATTCAACAAAAACCTCAACAATTAAAAACACGAAAAAATTCAACAACAACATCAACTTTGAAAAACATCAACAAATTCAACAACCTCAACATTCAAAAATACCAACAAATTCAACTGCAACCTCAACTTTGAAAAATACAAAAAAGATCAAAAAAATCATTGATAACACCAATAAATGCAACAACCTCAACATTGAAAATCACCAACAAATTCAACAACAACCTCAGCTATGAAAAACATCAAAAATTTCAACAACAGCCTCAACAATGAAAAACACCAACAAATTTAACAAGTACCGCAACAATGAAAAACACCAAAAAATTCAACAACAAACTCAACATTGAAAATCAACAACAAATTCAACATCAACCTCAGTAATGAAAAACATCAAAAAATTCAACAACAACCTCAACTTTGAAAAACAACTTTGAAAAACACCAATAGATTCAGCAACCTCAACATTGATAAACAACAACCTCAGCAATGAAAAACACCAACAAATTCAACAAGTACCTCAACAATGAAAAACACAAAAAAATTCAACAACAAACTCAACAATGAAAATCATCAATAAATTCAACATCAACCTCAACAATGGAAAACATCAAAAAATTCAACAACAACCTCAACATTCAAAAACAACAACAAATTCAAAATCCCCAAAAAATTCAACTACAACCTCAATATTGAAAATCACCAACAAATTCAACAACAACCTCATTAATGAAAAACACCAACAAATTCAACAAAAACCTCAACAATGAAAAATCCCAGAAAAATTCATCAACATCCTCAACATTCAAAAACACGAACAAATTTCACAAAAATCTCAACAATGAAAAAAACCAAAAAATTCAACAACACCATCAACATTGAAAAACATCAACAAATTCAACAACAACCTCAACACTCAAAAACACCAACGAATTCAACAAAAATCTCAACATTGAATAACAGCAAAAAATTCAACAACAACCTCAACAATGAAAAACACCAAAAAATTCAACAACAACTTCAACTTTGAAAAACATCAAAAAATTCAACAACCTCAACATTGAGAAACAGCAACAAATTCAACTGCAACCTCAACTTTGAAAAATACAAAAAGATTCAAAAAAAACGTTGAATGCACCAATATTTTCAACAACAACCTCAATATTGAAAATCACTAAAAAATTCAACAACAACCTCAACATTGCAAAACACCAAAATATTCAACAACAACCTCAACTTTGCTAAACACCAACAAAATCAAAATCCTCAACATGGAAAAACACCAACAAATTCAACTACAACCTCAATATTGAAAATCACCAACAAATTCAACAACAACCTCATTAATGAAAAACACCAACAAATTCAACAAAAAACCTCAACAATGAAAAATCCCAAAAAAATCATCAACTTCCTCAACATTCAAAAACATCAATAAATTCAACAACAACCTCAACACTCAAAAACACCAACGAATTCAACAAAAACCTCAACATTGAATATCAACAAAAAATTCAACAACAACCTCAACAATGAAAAACACCAAATATTTCAACGACAACCTCAACATTCAAAAACACCAACAAATTCAACAAAAACCTCAACAATTAAAAACACGAAAAAATTCAACAACAACATCAACTTTGAAAAACATCAACAAATTCAACAACCTCAACATTCAAAAATACCAACAAATTCAACTGCAACCTCAACTTTGAAAAATACAAAAAAGATCAAAAAAAATCATTGATAACACCAATAAATGCTACAACCTCAACATTGAAAATCACCAACAAATTCAACAACAACCTCAGCTGTGAAAAACATCAAAAATTTCAACAACAGCCTCAACAATGAAAAACACCAACAAATTTAACAAGTACCGCAACAATGAAAAATACCAAAAAATTCAACAAAAAACTCAACATTGAAAATCAACAACAAATTCAACATCAACCTCAGCAATGAAAAACATCAAAAAATTCAACAACAACCTCAACTTTGAAAAACAACTTTGAAAAACACCAAAAGATTCAGCAACCTCAACATTGATAAACAACAACCTCAGCAATGAAAAACACCAACAAATTCAACAAGTACCTCAACAATGAAAGACACAAAAAAATTCAACAACAACCTCAACAATGGAAAACATCAAAAAATTCAACAACAACCTCAACATTCAAAAACAACAACAAATTCAAAATCCCCAAAAAATTCAACTACAACCTCAATATTGAAAATCACCAACAAATTCAACAACAACCTCATTAATGAAAAACACCAACAAATTCAACAAAAACCTCAACAATGAAAAATCCCAAAAAATTCATCAACATCCTCAACATTCAAAAACACGAACAAATTTCACAAAAATCTCAACAATGAAAAACACCAAAAAATTCAACAACACCATCAACATTGAAAAACATCAACAAATTCAACAACAACCTCAACACTCAAAAACACCAACGAATTCAACAAAAATCTCAACATTGAATAACAGCAAAAAATTCAACAACAACTTCAACAATGAAAAACACCAAATAATTCAACAACAACCTCAACTTTGAAAAACATCAAAAAATTCAACAACCTCAACATTGAGAAACAGCAACAAATTCAACTGCAACCTCAACTTTGAAAAATACAAAAAGATTCAAAAAAAACGTTGAATGCACCAATATTTTCAACAACAACCTCAATATTGAAAATCACCAAAAAATTCAACAACAACCTCAACATTGCAAAACACCAAAATATTCAACAACAACCTCAACTTTGCTAAACACCAACAAATTCAAAATCCTCAACATGGAAAAACACCAACAAATTCAACTACAACCTCAATATTGAAAATCACCAACAAATTCAACAACAACCTCATTAATGAAAAACACCAACAAATTCAACAAAAAACCTCAACAATGAAAAATCCCCAAAAAATCATCAACTTCCTCAACATTCAAAAACATCAACAAATTCAACAACAACCTCAACATTCAAAAACACCAACGAATTCAACAAAAACCACAACATTGAATAACAACAAAAAATTCAACAACAACCTCAACAATGAAAAGCACCAAAAAATTCAACAACAACCTCAACATTCAAAAACACCAAAAAATAAAAAAAACAACCTCAACATTCAAAAACAACAACAAATTCAACCAAAATATCAAAAATGAAAAACACCAAAAAATTCAACAACAACCTCAACTTTGAAAAACACCAACAATTTCGACATCCTCAACATTGAAAAACAACAACAAATTCAACAACAACCTCAACATTGAAAAACCCCAACCAATTCAACAGCAACCTCAACAATGAAAAACACCAAAAAATTCAACAACAACCTCAACGTTCAAAAACAACAACAAATTCAACATAAAAACTCAACAATGAAAAACACCAAAAAATTCAACAACAACCTCAACTTTGAAAAACAACTTTGAAAAACACCAAAAGATTCAACAACCTCAACACTGATAAACAGCAACCTCAACAATGAAAAACACCACAAATTCAACAAGTACCGCAACAATGAAAAACACCAAATAATTCAACAACAACCTCAACAATGAAAAACACCAAAAAATTCAACAACAAACTCAACATTGAAAATCATCAACAAAATCAAAATCAACCTCAACAATGAAAAACATCAAAAAATTCAACAACAACCTCAACATTCAAAAACAACAACAAATTCAACAAAAAAAGTCAACAATGAAAAACACCAAAAAATTCAACAACAACCTCTACTTTGAAAAACACCAAAAAATTCAACAACCTCAACATTGAGAAATAGCAACAAATTCAACTGCAACCTCAACTTTGAAAAATACAAAAAGATTCAAAAAAAAACATTGAATGCACCAATATTTTCAACAACAACCTCAATACTGAAAATCACCAAAAAATTCAACAATAACCTCAACATTGCAAAACACCAAAATATTCAACAACAACCTCAACTTTGCTAAACACCAACAAATTCAAAATCCTCAACATGGAAAAAAACCAACAAATTCAACTACAACCTCAATATTGAAAATCACCAACAAATTCAACAACAACATCATTAATGAAAAACACCAACAAATTCAACAAAAACCTCAACAATGAAAAACCCCAAAAAATTCATCAACATCATCAACATTGAAAAACATCAACAAATTCAACAACAACCTCAACACTCAAAAACACCAACGAATTCAACAAAATCCTCAACATTGAATAACAACAAAAAATTCAACAACAACCTCAACAATGAAAAACATCAAAAAATTCAACAACAACCTCAACATTCAAAAATAACAACAATTTCAACAACAACCTGAGCATTGAAATACATCAAAAAATTCAACAACAACCTCAAAAATGAAAAACACCAAAAAAATCAATAAAAACCTCAACATTGAAAAACTCCAAGAATTTCAACAACTACCACAACAATTAAAAACACCAAAAATTCGACAACAAACTCAACATTGAAAATCACCATCAAATTCAACAAAAACCTCAACAATGAAAAACACCAAATAATTCATCAACATCCTTAACATTCAAAAACACCAACAAATTCAACAAAAACCTCAACAATGAAAAACACCCAAAAATTCAACAACAACATCAACACTGAAAAACACCAACAAATTCAACAACAACATCAACATTGAAAAACAACAACAATTTCAACAAAAACCTAAACATTGAAAAACACCAAAAAAATCCACAACAACCTCAACATTCAAAAACACCAAAAAAAAACAACAACCTCAACATTCAAATACACCAACACATTCAACCAAACCCTCAACAAAGAAAAACAACAAAATATTCAACAAGAACCTCAACTTTGAAAAACACCAACAAATTCAACAACCTCAACATTGAAAAACACCAACAAATTCATTAACAACCTCAACTTTGAAAAACACCAACAAATTCAACAACCTCAACATTGATAAACACCAACAATTTCATCAACAATTCAACCAAATCCTCAACAATGAAAAACACCAAAAAATTCAACAACAACCTCAACTTTGAAAAACACCAACAAATACCTCAACATTGAAAAACGCCAACAAATTCATCAAAGACCTCAACAATGAAAAACAGCAAAAAATTCAACAACAACGACCTCAACAATGAAAAACAACAAAAAATTCAACAACAACCTCAACATTGAAAATCACCAACAAATTCAACCACAACCTCAACAATGAAAAAAATCAAAAAATTCAACAACAACGACCTCAACAATCAAAAACAACAAAAAATTCAACAACAACCTCAACATTGAAAATCACCAACAAATTCAACAACAACCTCAACAATGAAAAAAAATCAAAAAATTCAACAACAACGACCTCAACAATGATAAACAACAAAAAATTCAACAACAACCTCAACATTGAAAATCACCAACAAATTCAACAACAACCTCAACAATGAAAAAAAAATCAAAAAATTCAACAACAACGACCTCAACAATGATAAACACCAAAAAAATTCAACAACAACCTCAACATTGAAAATCACCAGCAAATTCAACAACAACCGCAGCAATGACAAACCTCAAAAAGTTAAACAACAACCTCAACTTTGAATAACATCAAAAAATTCAACAACCTCAACATTGAGAAACAGCAACAAATTCAACTGCAACCTCAACTTTGAAAAATACAAAAAGATTCAAATAAAAACATTGAATACACCAATAAATTCAACAACAACCTCAACATTGAAAATCACCAACAAATTCAACAAAAACCTCAACAATGAAAAACACCGAGAATTTCATCAACAACCTCAACATTCAAAAACACCAAAAAATTCAACAAAAACCTCAACAATGAAAAACACCAAAAAATTCAACAACAACCTCAACTTTGAAAAACACCAACAATTTGAACAACCTCAACATTGAGAAACAGCAACAAATTCAACTGCAACCTCAACTTTGAAAAATACAAAAAGATTCAAAAAAAAACATTGAATGCACCAATATTTTCAACAACAACCTCAATATTGAAAATCACCAAAAAATTCAACAACAACCTCAACATTTCAAAACACCAAAATATTCAACAACAACCTCAACTTTGCTAAACACCAACAAATTCAAAATCCTCAACATGGAAAAACACCAACAAATTCAACTACAACCTCAACAATGAAAAATCCCAAAAAATTCATCAACATCCTCAACATTCAAAAACATCAACAAATTCAACAACAACCTCAACACGCAAAAACACCAACGAATTCAACAAAAACCTCAACTTTGAATAACAACAAAAAATTCAACAACAACCTCAACAATGAAAAACACCAAAAAAATCAATAAAAACCTCAACATTGAAAAACTCCAAGAATTTCAACAACTACCACAACAATTAAATACACCAAAAATTCGACAACAAACTCAACATTGAAAATCACCATCAAATTCAACAAAAACCTCAACAATGAAAAACACCAAATAATTCATCAACATCCTCAACATTCAAAAACACCAACAAATTCAACAAAAACCTCAACAATGAAAAACACCCAAAAATTCAACAACAACATCAACACTGAAAAACACCAACAAATTCAACAACAACATCAACATTGAAAAACAACAACAATTTCAACAAAAACCTAAACATTGAAAAACACCAAAAAAATCCACAACAACCTCAACATTCAAAAACACCAAAAAAAAACAACAACCTCAACATTCAAATACACCAACACATTCAACCAAACCCTCAACAACGAAAAACGCCAAAAAATTCAACAAGAACCTCAACTTTGAAAAACACCAACAAATTCAACAACCTCAACATTGAAAAACACCAACAAATTCATTAACAACCTCAACTTTGAAAAACACCAACAAATTCAACAACCTCAACATTGAAAAACACCAACAATTTCATCAACAATTCAACCAAATCCTCAACAATGAAAAACACCAAAAAATTCAACAACAACCTCAACTTTGAAAAACACCAACAAATACAACAACCTCAACATTGAAAAACGCCAACAAATTCATCAAAGACCTCAACAATGAAAAACAGCAAAAAATTCAACAACAACGACCTCAACAATGAAAAACAACAAAAAATTCAACAACAACCTCAACATTGAAAATCACCAACAAATTCAACAACAACCTCAACAATGAAAAAAATCAAAAAATTCAACAACAACGACCTCAACAATGAAAAACAACAAAAAATTCAACAACAACCTCAACATTGAAAATCACCAACAAATTCAACAACAACCTCAACAATGAAAAAAAATCAAAAAATTCAACAACAACGACCTCAACAATGATAAACACCAAAAAATTCAACAACAACCTCAACATTGAAAATCACCAACAAATTCATCAACAACCTCAACAATGTAAAACAGCAAAAAATTCAACAACAACGACCTCAACAATGAAAAACACCAAAAAATTCAACAACAACTTCAACATTGAAAAACTCCAACAATTTCAACAACAAACTCAACAATGAAAAACACCAAAATATTGAACATCAAACTCATCATTGAAAATCACCAACAAATTCAACAGAAACCTCAACAATGAAAAACACCAAAAAATTCAACAACAACCTCAACAATGAAAAACATCAACAAATTCAACAACAATCTCAACATTCAAAAACAACAACAAATTCAACGTAAACCTCAACAATGAAAAACACGAAAAAATTCAACAACAACCTCAACTTTCATAAACACCAAAAAATACAACAACGACCTCAACAAGGAAAAACACCAAAAAATTCAACAATAACCTCAACAATGAAAAACAACGAAATATAGAACAACAAACTCATCATTGAAAATCACCAACAAATTCAACATAAACCTTAACAATGAAAAACACCGAAAAATTCAACAACACCTCAACTTTGAAAAACACAAACAGATTCAACAACGTCAACAATCAAAACAATCAACAAATTCAACACATACCTCAACAATGAAAAACACCAAAAAATTGAACAACTTCCTCAACTTTCAAAAATACCAACAAATTCAACAACCTCAACATTGAAAAACTCCAACAAATTCAACAACAATCTCAACAATGAAAATCACCAAATAATTCAACGACAACCTCAACATTCAAAAACAACAACAAATTCAACAAAAACCTCAACAATTAAAAACACGAAAAAATTTAACAACAACATCAACTTTGAAAAACACCAACAAATTCAACAACCTCAACTTTGAAAAATACCAACAAATTCAACAACCTCAACATTGAAAATCACCAACATATTCAACAACAACCTCAGCAATGAAAAACATCAAAAAATTCAACAACAACCTCAACAATGAAAAACACCAACAAATTCAACAAGTACCGCAACAATGAAAAACACCAAAAAATTCAACATCAACATCAACAATGAAAAACACCAAAAAATTCAACAACAAACTCAACATTGAAAATCATCAACAAATTCAACATCAACCTCAACAATGAAAAACATCATAAAATTTAACAACAACCTCAACATTCAAAAACAACAACAAATTCAACAAAAAAACTCAACTATGAAAAACACCAAAAAATTCAACAGCAACCTAAACTTTGAAAAGCACCAAACAATTCAACGACCTCAACATTGAGAAACAGCAACAAATTCAACTGCAACCTCAACTTTGAAAAATACAAAAAGATTCAAAAAAAACATTGAATGCACCAATAATTCCAACAACAACCTCAATATTGAAAATCACCAAAAACTTCAACAACAACCTCAACATTGAAAAACATCAAAATATTCAACAACAACTTCAATTTTGAAAAACACCAACAAATTCAAAAACCTCAAAATGGAAAAACACCAACAAATTCAACTACAACCACAATATTGAAAATCACTAACAAATTCAACAACAACCTCTTTATTGAAAAACACCAACAAATTCAACAAAAACCTCAACAATGAAAAATCCCAAAAAATTCATCAACATCCTCAACATTCAAAAACACCAACAAATTCCACAAAAATCTCAACAATTAAAAACACCAAAAAATTCAACAACACCATCAACATTGAAAAACATCAAGAAATTCAACAACAACCTCAACATTCGAAAACACCAACAAATTCAACAAAAACCTCAACATTGAATAACAACAAAAAATTCAACAACAACCTCAACAATGAAAAACACCAAAAAAATTCAACAACAACCTCAACATTCAAGAACACCAAAAAGTAAAAACAACAACCTCAACATTCAAAAACACCAACAAATTCAACCAAAACCTCAACAATGAAATACACCTAAAAATTCAACAACAACCTCAACTATGAAAAACACCAACAAATTCAACAACCTCAACATTGAAAAACTCCAACCAATTGAACAACAACCTCAACAATGAAAAACCCGAACCAATTCAACAACAACCTCAACATTCAAAAACACCAACAATTTCAACAAAAACCTCAGCAATGAAAAACATCAAAAAATTTATCAACAATCTCAACAATGAAAAACACCAAAAAAATTCAACAAAAACCTCAACAATAAAAAACACCAATAAAATCAATTGTAACCTCAACATGGAAAAACTCCAAGAATTTCAACAATTACCACAACAATTAAAAACACCAAAAATTCGACAACAAACTCAACATTGAAAATCACCATCAAATTCAACAAATCCCTCAACAATGAAAACACCCAAAAATTCATCAACATCCTCAACATTCAAAAATACCAAAAAATTCAACAAAAACCGCAACAATGAAAAACACCCAAAAATTCAACAACAACATCAACAATGAAAAACACCAACAAATTCAACAACAACCTCAAAATTGATATACTCCAACAAATTCAACAAAAACCTCAACATTGAAAAATACCAAAAAATACCATAAAAAGCTCAACATTCAAAGACACCAAAAAATAAAAACAACAACCTCAACATTCAAAAATAACAACAATTTCAACAACAACCTGAGCAATGAAATACATCAAAAAATTCAACAACAACCTCAACAATGAAAAACACCAAAAAAATCAATAAAAACCTCAACATTGAAAAACTCCAAGAATTTCAACAACTACCACAACAATTAAAAACACCAAAAATTCGACAACAAACTCAACATTGAAAATCACCATCAAATTCAACAAAAACCTCAACAATGAAAAACACCAAATAATTCATCAACATCCTCAACATTCAAAAACACCAACAAATTCAACAAAAACCTCAACAATGAAAAACACCCAAAAATTCAACAACAACATCAACACTGAAAAACACCAACAAATTCAACAACAACATCAACATTGAAAAACAACAACAATTTCAACAAAAACCTAAACATTGAAAAACACCAAAAAAATCCACAACAACCTCAACATTCAAAAACACCAACAAAAAAAAACAACAACCTCAACATTCAAATACACCAACACATACAACCAAACCCTCAACAACGAAAAACGCCAAAAAATTCAACAAGAACCTCAACTTTGAAAAACACCAACAAATTCAACAACCTCAACATTGAAAAACACCAACAATTTCATCAACAATTCAACCAAATCCTCAACAATGAAAAACACCAAAAAATTCAACAACAACCTCAACTTTGAAAAACACCAACAAATACAACAACCTCAACATTGAAAAACGCCAACAAATTCATCAAAGACCTCAACAATGAAAAACAGCAAAAAATTCAACAACAACGACCTCAACAATGAAAAACAACAAAAAATTCAACAACAACCTCAACATTGAAAATCACCAGCAAATTCAACAACAACCGCAGCAATGACAAACCTCAAAAAGTTAAACAACAACCTCAACTTTGAATAACATCAAAAAATTCAACAACCTCAACATTGAGAAACAGCAACAAATTCAACTGCAACCTCAACTTTGAAAAATACAAAAAGATTCAAATAAAAACATTGAATACACCAATAAATTCAACAACAACCTCAACATTGAAAATCACCAACAAATTCAACAAAAACCTCAACAATGAAAAACACCGAGAATTTCATCAACAACCTCAACATTCAAAAACACCAAAAAATTCAACAAAAACCTCAACAATGAAAAACACCAAAAAATTCAACAACAACCTCAACTTTGAAAAACACCAACAATTTGAACAACCTCAACATTGAGAAACAGCAACAAATTCAACTGCAACCTCAACTTTGAAAAATACAAAAAGATTCAAAAAAAAACATTGAATGCACCAATATTTTCAACAACAACCTCAATATTGAAAATCACCAAAAAATTCAACAACAACCTCAACATTTCAAAACACCAAAATATTCAACAACAACCTCAACTTTGCTAAACACCAACAAATTCAAAATCCTCAACATGGAAAAACACCAACAAATTCAACTACAACCTCAACAATGAAAAATCCCAAAAAATTCATCAACATCCTCAACATTCAAAAACATCAACAAATTCAACAACAACCTCAACACGCAAAAACACCAACGAATTCAACAAAAACCTCAACTTTGAATAACAACAAAAAATTCAACAACAACCTCAACAATGAAAAACACCAAAAAAATCAATAAAAACCTCAACATTGAAAAACTCCAAGAATTTCAACAACTACCACAACAATTAAATACACCAAAAATTCGACAACAAACTCAACATTGAAAATCACCATCAAATTCAACAAAAACCTCAACAATGAAAAACACCAAATAATTCATCAACATCCTCAACATTCAAAAACACCAACAAATTCAACAAAAACCTCAACAATGAAAAACACCCAAAAATTCAACAACAACATCAACACTGAAAAACACCAACAAATTCAACAACAACATCAACATTGAAAAACAACAACAATTTCAACAAAAACCTAAACATTGAAAAACACCAAAAAAATCCACAACAACCTCAACATTCAAAAACACCAAAAAAAAACAACAACCTCAACATTCAAATACACCAACACATTCAACCAAACCCTCAACAACGAAAAACGCCAAAAAATTCAACAAGAACCTCAACTTTGAAAAACACCAACAAATTCAACAACCTCAACATTGAAAAACACCAACAAATTCATTAACAACCTCAACTTTGAAAAACACCAACAAATTCAACAACCTCAACATTGAAAAACACCAACAATTTCATCAACAATTCAACCAAATCCTCAACAATGAAAAACACCAAAAAATTCAACAACAACCTCAACTTTGAAAAACACCAACAAATACAACAACCTCAACATTGAAAAACGCCAACAAATTCTTCAAAGACCTCAACAATGAAAAACAGCAAAAAATTCAACAACAACGACCTCAACAATGAAAAAAATCAAAAAATTCAACAACAACGACCTCAACAATGAAAAAAATCAAAAAATTCAACAACAACGACCTCAACAATGAAAAACAACAAAAAATTCAACAACAACCTCAACATTGAAAATCACCAACAAATTCAACAACAACCTCAACAATGAAAAAAAATCAAAAAATTCAACAACAACGACCTCAACAATGATAAACACCAAAAAATTCAACAACAACCTCAACATTGAAAATCACCAACAAATTCATCAACAACCTCAACAATGTAAAACAGCAAAAAATTCAACAACAACGACCTCAACAATGAAAAACACCAAAAAATTCAACAACAACTTCAACATTGAAAAACTCCAACAATTTCAACAACAAACTCAACAATGAAAAACACCAAAATATTGAACATCAAACTCATCATTGAAAATCACCAACAAATTCAACAGAAACCTCAACAATGAAAAACACCAAAAAATTCAACAACAACCTCAACAATGAAAAACATCAACAAATTCAACAACAATCTCAACATTCAAAAACAACAACAAATTCAACGTAAACCTCAACAATGAAAAACACGAAAAAATTCAACAACAACCTCAACTTTCATAAACACCAAAAAATACAACAACGACCTCAACAAGGAAAAACACCAAAAAATTCAACAATAACCTCAACAATGAAAAACAACGAAATATAGAACAACAAACTCATCATTGAAAATCACCAACAAATTCAACATAAACCTTAACAATGAAAAACACCGAAAAATTCAACAACACCTCAACTTTGAAAAACACAAACAGATTCAACAACGTCAACAATCAAAACAATCAACAAATTCAACACATACCTCAACAATGAAAAACACCAAAAAATTGAGCAACTTCCTCAACTTTCAAAAATACCAACAAATTCAACAACCTTAACATTGAAAAACTCCAACAAATTCAACAACAATCTCAACAATGAAAATCACCAAATAATTCAACGACAACCTCAACATTCAAAAACAACAACAAATTCAACAAAAACCTCAACAATTAAAAACACGAAAAAATTTAACAACAACATCAACTTTGAAAAACACCAACAAATTCAACAACCTCAACTTTGAAAAATACCAACAAATTCAACAACCTCAACATTGAAAATCACCAACATATTCAACAACAACCTCAGCAATGAAAAACATCAAAAAATTCAACAACAACCTCAACAATGAAAAACACCAACAAATTCAACAAGTACCGCAACAATGAAAAACACCAAAAAAATTCAACATCAACAATGAAAAACACCAAAAAATTCAACAACAAACTCAACATTGAAAATCATCAACAAATTCAACATCAACCTCAACAATGAAAAACATCATAAAATTTAACAACAACCTCAACATTCAAAAACAACAACAAGTTCAACAAAAAAACTCAACTATGAAAAACACCAAAAAATTCAACAGCAACCTAAACTTTGAAAAGCACCAAACAATTCAACGACCTCAACATTGAGAAACAGCAACAAATTCAACTGCAACCTCAACTTTGAAAAATACAAAAAGATTCAAAAAAAACATTGAATGCACCAATAATTCCAACAACAACCTCAATATTGAAAATCACCAAAAACTTCAACAACAACCTCAACATTGAAAAACATCAAAATATTCAACAACAACTTCAATTTTGAAAAACACCAACAAATTCAAAAACCTCAAAATGGAAAAACACCAACAAATTCAACTACAACCACAATATTGAAAATCACTAACAAATTCAACAACAACCTCTTTATTGAAAAACACCAACAAATTCAACAAAAACCTCAACAATGAAAAATCCCAAAAAATTCATCAACATCCTCAACATTCAAAAACACCAACAAATTCCACAAAAATCTCAACAATTAAAAACACCAAAAAATTCAACAACACCATCAACATTGAAAAACATCAAGAAATTCAACAACAACCTCAACATTCGAAAACACCAACAAATTCAACAAAAACCTCAACATTGAATAACAACAAAAAATTCAACAACAACCTCAACAATGAAAAACACCAAAAAAATTCAACAACAACCTCAACATTCAAGAACACCAAAAAGTAAAAACAACAACCTCAACATTCAAAAACACCAACAAATTCAACCAAAACCTCAACAATGAAATACACCTAAAAATTCAAACAACAACCTCAACTATGAAAAACACCAACAAATTCAACAACCTCAACATTGAAAAACTCCAACCAATTGAACAACAACCTCAACAATGAAAAACCCGAACCAATTCAACAACAACCTCAACATTCAAAAACACCAACAATTTCAACAAAAACCTCAGCAATGAAAAACATCAAAAAATTTATCAACAATCTCAACAATGAAAAACACCAAAAAAATTCAACAAAAACCTCAACAATAAAAAACACCAATAAAATCAATTGTAACCTCAACATGGAAAAACTCCAAGAATTTCAACAATTACCACAACAATTAAAAACACCAAAAATTCGACAACAAACTCAACATTGAAAATCACCATCAAATTCAACAAATCCCTCAACAATGAAAACACCCAAAAATTCATCAACATCCTCAACATTCAAAAATACCAAAAAATTCAACAAAAACCGCAACAATGAAAAACACCCAAAAATTCAACAACAACATCAACAATGAAAAACACCAACAAATTCAACAACAACCTCAAAATTGATATACTCCAACAAATTCAACAAAAACCTCAACATTGAAAAATACCAAAAAATACCATAAAAAGCTCAACATTCAAAGACACCAAAAAATAAAAACAACAACCTCAACATTCAAAAATAACAACAATTTCAACAACAACCTGAGCAATGAAATACATCAAAAAATTCAACAACAACCTCAACAATGAAAAACACCAAAAAAATCAATAAAAACCTCAACATTGACAAACTCCAAGAATTTCAACAACTACCACAACAATTAAAAACACCAAAAATTCGACAACAAACTCAACATTGAAAATCACCATCAAATTCAACAAAAACCTCAACAATGAAAAACACCAAATAATTCATCAACATCCTCAACATTCAAAAACACCAACAAATTCAACAAAAACCTCAACAATGAAAAACACCCAAAAATTCAACAACAACATCAACACTGAAAAACACCCAAAAATTCAACAACAACATCAACATTGAAAAACAACAACAATTTCAACAAAAACCTAAACATTGAAAAACACCAAAAAAATCCACAACAACCTCAACATTCAAAAACACCAACAAAAAAAAACAACAACCTCAACATTCAAATACACCAACACATACAACCAAACCCTCAACAACGAAAAACGCCAAAAAATTCAACAAGAACGTCAACTTTGAAAAACACCAACAAATTCAACAACCTCAACATTGAAAAACACCAACAATTTCATCAACAATTCAACCAAATCCTCAACAATGAAAAACACCAAAAAATTCAACAACAACCTCAACTTTGAAAAACACCAACAAATACAACAACCTCAACATTGAAAAACGCCAACAAATTCATCAAAGACCTCAACAATGAAAAACAGCAAAAAATTCAACAACAACGACCTCAACAATGAAAAACAACAAAAAATTCAACAACAACCTCAACATTGAAAATCACCAACAAATTCAACAACAACCTCAACAATGAAAAAAATCAAAAAATTCAACAACAACGACCTCAACAATGAAAAACAACAAAAAATTCAACAACAACCTCAACATTGAAAATCACCAACAAATTCAACAACAACCTCAACAATGAAAAAAAATCAAAAAATTCAACAACAACGACCTCAACAATGATAAACACCAAAAAATTCAACAACAACCTCAACATTGAAAATCACCAGCAGATTCAACAACAACCGCAGCAATGACAAACCTCAAAAAGTTAAACAACAACCTCAACTTTGAATAACATCAAAAAATTCAACAACCTCAACATTGAGAAACAGCAACAAATTCAACTGCAACCTCAACTTTGAAAAATACAAAAAGATTCAAATAAAAACATTGAATACACCAATAAATGCAACAACAACCTCAACATTGAAAATCACCAACAAATTCAACAAAAACCTCAACAATGAAAAACACCGAGAATTTCATCAACAACCTCAACATTCAAAAACACCAAAAAATTCAACAAAAACCTCAACAATGAAAAACACCAAAAAATTCAACAACAACCTCAACTTTGAAAAACACCAACAATTTGAACAACCTCAACATTGAGAAACAGCAACAAATTCAACTGCAACCTCAACTTTGAAAAATACAAAAAGATTCAAAAAAAAACATTGAATGCACCAATATTTTCAACAACAACCTCAATATTGAAAATCACCAAAAAATTCAACAACAACCTCAACATTTCAAAACACCAAAATATTCAACAACAACCTCAACTTTGCTAAACACCAACAAATTCAAAATCCTCAACATGGAAAAACACCAACAAATTCAACTACAACCTCAACAATGAAAAATCCCAAAAAATTCATCAACATCCTCAACATTCAAAAACATCAACAAATTCAACAACAACCTCAACACTCAAAAACACCAACGAATTCAACAAAAACCTCAACTTTGAATAACAACAAAAAATTCAACAACAACCTCAACAATGAAAAACACCAAAAAAATCAATAAAAACCTCAACATTGAAAAACTCCAAGAATTTCAACAACTACCACAACAATTAAAAACACCAAAAATTCGACAACAAACTCAACATTGAAAATCACCATCAAATTCAACAAAAACCTCAACAATGAAAAACACCAAATAATTCATCAACGTCCTCAACATTCAAAAACACCAACAAATTCAACAAAAACCTCAACAATGAAAAACACCCAAAAATTCAACAACAACATCAACACTGAAAAACACCAACAAATTCAACAACAACATCAACATTGAAAAACAACAACAATTTCAACAAAAACCTAAACATTGAAAAACACCAAAAAAATCCACAACAACCTCAACATTCAAAAACACCAAAAAAAAAACAACAACCTCAACATTCAAATACACCAACACATTCAACCAAACCCTCAACAACGAAAAACGCCAAAAAATTCAACAAGAACCTCAACTTTGAAAAACACCAACAAATTCAACAACCTCAACATTGAAAAACACCAACAAATTCATTAACAACCTCAACTTTGGAAAACACCAACAAATTCAACAACCTCAACATTGAAAAACACCAACAATTTCATCAACAATTCAACCAAATCCTCAACAATGAAAAACACCAAAAAATTCAACAACAACCTCAACTTTGAAAAACACCAACAAATACAACAACCTCAACATTGAAAAACGCCAACAAATTCATCAAAGACCTCAACAATGAAAAACAGCAAAAAATTCAACAACAACGACCTCAACAATGAAAAACAACAAAAAATTCAACAACAACCTCAACATTGAAAATCACCAACAAATTCAACAACAACCTCAACAATGAAAAAAATCAAAAAATTCAACAACAACGACCTCAACAATGAAAAACAACAAAAAATTCAACAACAACCTCAACATTGAAAATCACCAACAAATTCAACAACAACCTCAACAATGAAAAAAAATCAAAAAATTCAACAACAACGACCTCAACAATGATAAACACCAAAAAATTCAACAACAACCTCAACATTGAAAATCACCAACAAATTCATCAACAACCTCAACAATGTAAAACAGCAAAAAATTCAACAACAACGACGTCAGCAATGAAAAACAACAATAAATTCAACAACAACCTCAACATTGAAAATCACCAACAAATTCAACAACAACCTCAACAATGAAAAAAAATCAAAAAATTCAACAACAACGACCTCAACAATGATAAACACCAAAAAATTCAACAACAACCTCAACATTGAAAATCACCAACAAATTCATCAACAACCTCAACAATGTAAAACAGCAAAAAATTCAACAACAACGACGTTAGCAATGAAAAACACCAAAAAATTCAACAACAACTTCAACATTGAAAAACTCCAACAATTTCAACAACAAACTCAACAATGAAAAACACCAAAATATTGAACATCAAACTCATCATTGAAAATCACCAACAAATTCAACAAAAACCTCAACAATGAAAAACACCAAAAAATTCAACAACAACCTCAACAATGAAAAACATCAACAAATTCAACAACAACCTCAACATTCAAAAACAACAACAAATTCAACGTAAACCTCAACAATGAAAAACACGAAAAAATACAACAACAACCTCAACTTTCATAAACACCAAAAAATACAACAACGACCTCAACAAGGAAAAACACCAAAAAATTCAACAATAACCTCAACAATGAAAAACAACGAAATATTGAACAACAAACTCATCATTGAAAATCACCAACAAATTCAACATAAACCTAAACAATGAAAAACACCGAAAAATTCAACAACACCTCAACTTTGAAAAACACAAACAGATTCAACAACGTCAACAATCAAAACAATCAACAAATTCAACACATACCTCAACAATGAAAAACACCAAAAAATTGAACAACTTCCTCAACTTTCAAAAATACCAACAAATTCAACAACCTCAACATTGAAAAACTCCAACAAATTCAACAACAATCTCAACAATGAAAATCACCAAATAATTCAACGACAACCTCAACATTCAAAAACAACAACAAATTCAACAAAAACCTCAACAATTAAAAACACGAAAAAATTTAACAACAACATCAACTTTGAAAAACACCAACAAATTCAACAACCTCAACTTTGAAAAATACCAACAAATTCAACAACCTCAACATTGAAAATCACCAACATATTCAACAACAACCTCAGCAATGAAAAACACCAACAAATTCAACAAGTACCACAACAATGAAAAACGCCAAAAAATTCAACAAGAACCTCAACTTTGAAAAACACCAACAAATTCAACAACCTCAACATTGAAAAACACCAACAAATTCATTAACAACCTCAACTTTGGAAAACACCAACAAATTCAACAACCTCAACATTGAAAAACACCAACAATTTCATCAACAATTCAACCAAATCCTCAACAATGAAAAACACCATAAAATTCAACAACAACCTCAACTTTGAAAAACACCAACAAATACAACAACCTCAACATTGAAAAACGCCAACAAATTCATCAAAGACCTCAACAATGAAAAACAGCAAAAAATTCAACAACAACGACCTCAACAATGAAAAACAACAAAAAATTCAACAACAACCTCAACATTGAAAATCACCAACAAATTCAACAACAACCTCAACAATGAAAAATATCAAAAAATTCAACAACAACGACCTCAACAATGAAAAACAACAAAAAATTCAACAACAACCTCAACATTGAAAATCACCAACAAATTCAACAACAACCTCAACAATGAAAAAAAATCAAAAAATTCAACAACAACGACCTCAACAATGATAAACACCAAAAAATTCAACAACAACCTCAACATTGAAAATCACCAACAAATTCATCAACAACCTCAACAATGTAAAACAGCAAAAAATTCAACAACAACGACGTCAGCAATGAAAAACAACAAAAAATTCAACAACAACCTCAACATTGAAAATCACCAACAAATTCAACAACAACCTCAACAATGAAAAAAAATCAAAAAATTCAACAACAACGACCTCAACAATGATAAACACCAAAAAATTCAACAACAACCTCAACATTGAAAATCACCAACAAATTCATCAACAACCTCAACAATGTAAAACAGCAAAAAATTCAACAACAACGACGTCAGCAATGAAAAACACCAAAAAATTCAACAACAACTTCAACATTGAAAAACTCCAACAATTTCAACAACAAACTCAACAATGAAAAACACCAAAATATTGAACATCAAACTCATCATTGAAAATCACCAACAAATTCAACAGAAACCTCAACAATGAAAAACACCAAAAAATTCAACAACAACCTCAACAATGAAAAACATCAACAAATTCAACAACAACCTCAACATTCAAAAACAACAACAAATTCAACGTAAACCTCAACAATGAAAAACACGAAAAAATACAACAACAACCTCAACTTTCATAAACACCAAAAAATACAACAACGACCTCAACAAGGAAAAACACCAAAAAATTCAACAACAACCTCAACAATGAAAAACAACGAAATATTGAACAACAAACTCATCATTGAAAATCACCAACAAATTCAACATAAACCTCAACAATGAAAAACACCGAAAAATTCAACAACACCTCAACTTTGAAAAACACAAACAGATTCAACAACGTCAACAATCAAAACAATCAACAAATTCAACACATACCTCAACAATGAAAAACACCAAAAAATTGAACAACTTCCTCAACTTTCAAAAATACCAACAAATTCAACAACCTCAACATTGAAAAACTCCAACAAATTCAACAACAATCTCAACAATGAAAATCACCAAATAATTCAACGACAACCTCAACATTCAAAAACAACAACAAATTCAACAAAAACCTCAACAATTAAAAACACGAAAAAATTTAACAACAACATCAACTTTGAAAAACACCAACAAATTCAACAACCTCAACTTTGAAAAATACCAACAAATTCAACAACCTCAACATTGAAAATCACCAACATATTCAACAACAACCTCAGCAATGAAAAACATCAAAAAATTCAACAACAACCTCAACAATGAAAAACACCAACAAATTCAACAAGTACCACAACAATGAAAAACACCAAAAAATTCAACATCAACATCAACAATGAAAAACACCAAAAAATGCAACAACAAACTCAACATTGAAAATCATCAACAAATTCAACATCAACCTCAACAATGAAAAACATCATAAAATTCAACAACAACCTCAACATTCAAAAACAACAACAAATTCAACAAAAAAACTCAACTATGAAAAACACCAAAAAATTCAACAGCAACCTAAACTTTGAAAAACACCAAACAATTCAACGACCTCAACATTGAGAAGCAGCAACAAATTCAACTGCAACCTCAACTTTGAAAAATACAAAAAGATACAAAAAAAAAACATTGAATGCACCAATAATTCCAACAACAACCTCAATATTGAAAATCACCAAAAAATTCAACAACAACCTCAACATTGAAAAACATCAAAATATTCAACAACAACCTCAATTTTGAAAAACACCAACAAATTCAAAAACCTCAAAATGGAAAAACACCAACAAATTCAACTACAACCACAATATTGAAAATCACTAACAAATTCAACAACAACCTCTTTATTGAAAAACACCAACAAATTCAACAAAAACCTCAACAATGAAAAATCCCAAAAAATTCATCAACATCCTCAACATTCAAAAACACCAACAAATTCCACAAAAATCTCAACAATTAAAAACACCAAAAAATTCAACAACACCATCAACATTGAAAAACATCAAGAAATTTAACAACAACCTCAACATTCAAAAACACCAACAAATTCAACAAAAACCTCAACATTGAATAACAACAAAAAATTCAACAACAACCTCAACAATGAAAAACACCAAAAAATTCAACAACAACGTCAATATTCAAAAACACCAAAAAGTAAAAAAAACAACCTCAACATTCAAAAACACCAACAAATTCAACCAAAACCTCAACAATGAAATACACCTAAAAATTCAACAACAACCTCAACTATGAAAAACACCAACAAATTCAACAACCTCAACATTGAAAAACTCCAACCAATTGAACAACAACCTCAACAATGAAAAACCCGAACCAATTCAACAACAACCTCAACATTCAAAAACACCAACAATTTCAACAAAAACCTCAGCAATGAAAAACATCAAAAAATTTATCAACAATCTCAACAATGAAAAACACCAAAAAAATTCAACAAAAACCTCAACAATAAAAAACACCAATAAAATCAATTGTAACCTCAACATGGAAAAACTCCAAGAATTTCAACAACTACCACAACAAAACACCAAAAATTCGACAACAAACTCAACATTGAAAATCACCATCAAATTCAACAAAACCCTCAACAATGAAAACACCCAAAAATTCATCAACATCCTCAACATTCAAAAATACCAAAAAATTCAACAAAAACCGCAACAATGAAAAACACCCATAAATTCAACAACAACATCAACAATGAAAAACACCAACAAATTCAACAACAACCTCAAAATTGATAAACTCCAACAAATTCAACAAAAACCTCAACATTGAAAAACACCAAAAAATACCATAACAAGCTCAACATTCAAAGACACCAAAAAATAAAAACAACAACCTCAACATTCAAATACACCAACTATTTCAACCAAATCCTCAACATTGAAAAACACCAAAAAATTCAACAACAACCTCAACTTTGAAAAACACCAACAAATTCAACAACCTCAACATTGAAAAACATCAACAAATCCATCAACAACCTCAACAATGAAAAACAGCAAAAATTCAACAACAACGACCTCAATAATGAAAAACACCAAAAAATTCAACAACAACCTCAACATTGAAAAACTCCAACAATTTCAACAACAACCTCAACAATGAAAAGCAACAAAATATTGAACAACAAACTCAACATTGAAAATCACCAACAAATTCAACAACAACCTCAACAATGAAAAACATCAAAAAATTCAACAACAACCTCAACGTTCAAAGACAACAACAAATTCAACATAAACCTCATCAATGAAAAACACCAAAAAATTCAACAACAAAATCAACTTTCATAAAAACCAAAAAATTCAAACACCTCAACATTGAAAAATACCAACAAATTCAACAACAACCTCAACATTCAACAACACCAACAAATTCAACACATACCTCAGCAGTGAAAAACACCAAAAAATTGAACAAATCCCTCAACTTTCAAAAACACCATCAAATTCAACAACCTCAACATTGAAAAACACCAACTAATTCAACATAAACCTCAACAATGAAAAACACCAAAAAATTCAACAACACCTCAACTTTGAAAAACACAAACAGATTCAACAACGTCAACAATCAAAACAATCAACAAATTCAACACATACCTCAACAATGAAAAACACCAAAAAATTGAACAACTTCCTCAACTTTCAAAAATACCAACAAATTCAACAACCTCAACATTGAAAAACTCCAACAAATTCAACAACAATCTCAACAATGAAAATCACCAAATAATTCAACGACAACCTCAACATTCAAAAACAACAACAAATTCAACAAAAACCTCAACAATTAAAAACACGAAAAAATTTAACAACAACATCAACTTTGAAAAACACCAACAAATTCAACAACCTCAACTTTGAAAAATACCAACAAATTCAACAACCTCAACATTGAAAATCACCAACATATTCAACAACAACCTCAGCAATGAAAAACATCAAAAAATTCAACAACAACCTCAACAATGAAAAACACCAACAAATTCAACAAGTACCACAACAATGAAAAACGCCAAAAAATTCAACAAGAACCTCAACTTTGAAAAACACCAACAAATTCAACAACCTCAACATTGAAAAACACCAACAAATTCATTAACAACCTCAACTTTGGAAAACACCAACAAATTCAACAACCTCAACATTGAAAAACACCAACAATTTCATCAACAATTCAACCAAATCCTCAACAATGAAAAACACCAAAAAATTCAACAACAACCTCAACTTTGAAAAACACCAACAAATACAACAACCTCAACATTGAAAAACGCCAACAAATTCATCAAAGACCTCAACAATGAAAAACAGCAAAAAATTCAACAACAACGACCTCAACAATGAAAAACAACAAAAAATTCAACAACAACCTCAACATTGAAAATCACCAACAAATTCAACAACAACCTCAACAATGAAAAAAAATCAAAAAATTCAACAACAACGACCTCAACAATGATAAACACCAAAAAATTCAACAACAACCTCAACATTGAAAATCACCAGCAGATTCAACAACAACCGCAGCAATGACAAACCTCAAAAAGTTAAACAACAACCTCAACTTTGAATAACATCAAAAAATTCAACAACCTCAACATTGAGAAACAGCAACAAATTCAACTGCAACCTCAACTTTGAAAAATACAAAAAGATTCAAATAAAAACATTGAATACACCAATAAATTCAACAACAACCTCAACATTGAAAATCACCAACAAATTCAACAAAAACCTCAACAATGAAAAACACCGAGAATTTCATCAACAACCTCAACATTCAAAAACACCAAAAAATTCAACAAAAACCTCAACAATGAAAAACACCAAAAAATTCAACAACAACCTCAACTTTGAAAAACACCAACAATTTGAACAACCTCAACATTGAGAAACAGCAACAAATTCAACTGCAACCTCAACTTTGAAAAATACAAAAAGATTCAAAAAAAAACATTGAATGCACCAATATTTTCAACAACAACCTCAATATTGAAAATCACCAAAAAATTCAACAACAACCTCAACATTTCAAAACACCAAAATATTCAACAACAACCTCAACTTTGCTAAACACCAACAAATTCAAAATCCTCAACATGGAAAAACACCAACAAATTCAACTACAACCTCAACAATGAAAAATCCCAAAAAATTCATCAACATCCTCAACATTCAAAAACATCAACAAATTCAACAACAACCTCAACACTCAAAAACACCAACGAATTCAACAAAAACCTCAACTTTGAATAACAACAAAAAATTCAACAACAACCTCAACAATGAAAAACACCAAAAAAATCAATAAAAACCTCAACATTGAAAAACTCCAAGAATTTCAACAACTACCACAACAATTAAAAACACCAAAAATTCGACAACAAACTCAACATTGAAAATCACCATCAAATTCAACAAAAACCTCAACAATGAAAAACACCAAATAATTCATCAACGTCCTCAACATTCAAAAACACCAACAAATTCAACAAAAACCTCAACAATGAAAAACACCCAAAAATTCAACAACAACATCAACACTGAAAAACACCAACAAATTCAACAACAACATCAACATTGAAAAACAACAACAATTTCAACAAAAACCTAAACATTGAAAAACACCAAAAAAATCCACAACAACCTCAACATTCAAAAACACCAAAAAAAAAACAACAACCTCAACATTCAAATACACCAACACATTCAACCAAACCCTCAACAACGAAAAACGCCAAAAAATTCAACAAGAACCTCAACTTTGAAAAACACCAACAAATTCAACAACCTCAACATTGAAAAACACCAACAAATTCATCAACAATTCAACCAAATCCTCAACAATGAAAAACACCAAAAAATTCAACAACAACCTCAACTTTGAAAAACACCAACAAATACAACAACCTCAACATTGAAAAACGCCAACAAATTCATCAAAGACCTCAACAATGAAAAACAGCAAAAAATTCAACAACAACGACCTCAACAATGAAAAACAACAAAAAATTCAACAACAACCTCAACATTGAAAATCACCAACAAATTCAACAACAACCTCAACAATGAAAAAAATCAAAAAATTCAACAACAACGACCTCAACAATGAAAAACAACAAAAAATTCAACAACAACCTCAACATTGAAAATCACCAACAAATTCAACAACAACCTCAACAATGAAAAAAAATCAAAAAATTCAACAACAACGACCTCAACAATGATAAACACCAAAAAATTCAACAACAACCTCAACATTGAAAATCACCAACAAATTCATCAACAACCTCAACAATGTAAAACAGCAAAAAATTCAACAACAACGACGTCAGCAATGAAAAACAACAAAAAATTCAACAACAACCTCAACATTGAAAATCACCAACAAATTCAACAACAACCTCAACAATGAAAAAAAATCAAAAAATTCAACAACAACGACCTCAACAATGATAAACACCAAAAAATTCAACAACAACCTCAACATTGAAAATCACCAACAAATTCATCAACAACCTCAACAATGTAAAACAGCAAAAAATTCAACAACAACGACGTTAGCAATGAAAAACACCAAAAAATTCAACAACAACTTCAACATTGAAAAACTCCAACAATTTCAACAACAAACTCAACAATGAAAAACACCAAAATATTGAACATCAAACTCATCATTGAAAATCACCAACAAATTCAACAAAAACCTCAACAATGAAAAACACCAAAAAATTCAACAACAACCTCAACAATGAAAAACATCAACAAATTCAACAACAACCTCAACATTCAAAAACAACAACAAATTCAACGTAAACCTCAACAATGAAAAACACGAAAAAATACAACAACAACCTCAACTTTCATAAACACCAAAAAATACAACAACGACCTCAACAAGGAAAAACACCAAAAAATTCAACAACAACCTCAACAATGAAAAACAACGAAATATTGAACAACAAACTCATCATTGAAAATCACCAACAAATTCAACATAAACCTCAACAATGAAATACACCGAAAAATTCAACAACACCTCAACTTTGAAAAACACAAACAGATTCAACAACGTCAACAATCAAAACAATC
The DNA here is from genome assembly GCF_964194155.1 of Cetorhinus maximus. NCBI lineage: Eukaryota > Metazoa > Chordata > Chondrichthyes > Lamniformes > Cetorhinidae > Cetorhinus > Cetorhinus maximus. Next base: position 18,076 of record NW_027596439.1, on the reverse strand, counting down.
AACAAATTCAACACATACCTCAACAATGAAAAACACCAAAAAATTGAACAACTTCCTCAACTTTCAAAAATACCAACAAATTCAACAACCTCAACATTGAAAAACTCCAACAAATTCAACAACAATCTCAACAATGAAAATCACCAAATAATTCAACGACAACCTCAACATTCAAAAACAACAACAAATTCAACAAAAACCTCAACAATTAAAAACACGAAAAAATTTAACAACAACATCAACTTTGAAAAACACCAACAAATTCAACAACCTCAACTTTGAAAAATACCAACAAATTCAACAACCTCAACATTGAAAAACTCCAACAAATTCAACAACAATCTCAACAATGAAAATCACCAAATAATTCAACGACAACCTCAACATTCAAAAACAACAACATATTCAACAACAACCTCAGCAATGAAAAACATCAAAAAATTCAACAACAACCTCAACAATGAAAAACACCAACAAATTCAACAAGTACCACAACAATGAAAAACGCCAAAAAATTCAACAAGAACCTCAACTTTGAAAAACACCAACAAATTCAACAACCTCAACATTGAAAAACACCAACAAATTCATTAACAACCTCACCTTTGGAAAACACCAACAAATTCAACAACCTCAACAATGAAAAACACCAACAATTTCATCAACAATTCAACCAAATCCTCAACAATGAAAAACACCAAAAAATTCAACAACAACCTCAACTTTGAAAAACACCAACAAATACAACAACCTCAACATTGAAAAACGCCAACAAATTCATCAAAGACCTCAACAATGAAAAACAGCAAAAAATTCAACAACAACGACCTCAACAATGAAAATCACCAATAAATTCAACAAAAACCTCAACAATGAACAAAATCAAAAAATTCAACAACAACGACCTCAACAATGAAAAACAACAAAAAATTCAACAACAACCTCAACATTGAAAATCACCAACAAATTCAACAACAACCTCAACAATGAAAAAAAATCAAAAAATTCAACAACAACGACCTCAACAATGATAAACACCAAAAAATTCAACAACAACCTCAACATTGAAAATCACCAACAAATTCATCAACAACCTCAACAATGTAAAACAGCAAAAAATTCAACAACAACGACGTCAGCAATGAAAAACAACAAAAAATTCCACAACAACCTCAACATTGAAAATCACCAACAAATTCAACAACAACCTCAACAATGAAAAAAAATCAAAAAATTCAACAACAACGACCTCAACAATGATAAACACCAAAAAATTCAACAACAACCTCAACATTGAAAATCACCAACAAATTCATCAACAACCTCAACAATGTAAAACAGCAAAAAATTCAACAACAACGACGTCAGCAATGAAAAACACCAAAAAATTCAACAACAACTTCAACATTGAAAAACTCCAACAATTTCAACAACAAACTCAACAATGAAAAACACCAAAATATTGAACATCAAACTCATCATTGAAAATCACCAACAAATTCAACAAAAACCTCAACAATGAAAAACACCAAAAAATTCAACAACAACCTCAACAATGAAAAACATCAACAAATTCAACAACAACCTCAACATTCAAAAACAACAACAAATTCAACGTAAACCTCAACAATGAAAAACACGAAAAAATACAACAACAACCTCAACTTTCATAAACACCAAAAAATACAACAACGACCTCAACAAGGAAAAACACCAAAAAATTCAACAACAACCTCAACAATGAAAAACAACGAAATATTGAACAACAAACTCATCATTGAAAATCACCAACAAATTCAACATAAACCTCAACAATGAAAAACACCGAAAAATTCAACAACACCTCAACTTTGAAAAACACAAACAGATTCAACAACGTCAACAATCAAAACAATCAACAAATTCAACACATACCTCAACAATGAAAAACACCAAAAAATTGAACAACTTCCTCAACTTTCAAAAATACCAACAAATTCAACAACCTCAACATTGAAAAACTCCAACAAATTCAACAACAATCTCAACAATGAAAATCACCAAATAATTCAACGACAACCTCAACATTCAAAAACAACAACAAATTCAACAAAAACCTCAACAATTAAAAACACGAAAAAATTTAACAACAACATCAACTTTGAAAAACACCAACAAATTCAACAACCTCAACTTTGAAAAATACCAACAAATTCAACAACCTCAACATTGAAAATCACCAACATATTCAACAACAACCTCAGCAATGAAAAACATCAAAAAATTCAACAACAACCTCAACAATGAAAAACACCAACAAATTCAACAAGTACCACAACAATGAAAAACACCAAAAAATTCAACATCAACATCAACAATGAAAAACACCAAAAAATGCAACAACAAACTCAACATTGAAAATCATCAACAAATTCAACATCAACCTCAACAATGAAAAACATCATAAAATTCAACAACAACCTCAACATTCAAAAACAACAACAAATTCAACAAAAAAACTCAACTATGAAAAACACCAAAAAATTCAACAGCAACCTAAACTTTGAAAAACACCAAACAATTCAACGACCTCAACATTGAGAAGCAGCAACAAATTCAACTGCAACCTCAACTTTGAAAAATACAAAAAGATACAAAAAAAAACATTGAATGCACCAATAATTCCAACAACAACCTCAATATTGAAAATCACCAAAAAATTCAACAACAACCTCAACATTGAAAAACATCAAAATATTCAACAACAACCTCAATTTTGAAAAACACCAACAAATTCAAAAACCTCAAAATGGAAAAACACCAACAAATTCAACTACAACCACAATATTGAAAATCACTAACAAATTCAACAACAACCTCTTTATTGAAAAACACCAACAAATTCAACAAAAACCTCAACAATGAAAAATCCCAAAAAATTCATCAACATCCTCAACATTCAAAAACACCAACAAATTCCACAAAAATCTCAACAATTAAAAACACCAAAAAATTCAACAACACCATCAACATTGAGAAACATCAAGAAATTTAACAACAACCTCAACATTCAAAAACACCAACAAATTCAACAACAACCTCAAAATTGATATACTCCAACAAATTCAACAAAAACCTCAACATTGAAAAATACCAAAAAATACCATAACAAGCTCAACATTCAAAGACACCAAAAAATAAAAACAACAACCTCAACATTCAAAAATAACAACAATTTCAACAACAACCTGAGCAATGAAATACATCAAAAAATTCAACAACAACCTCAACAATGAAAAACACCAAAAAAATCAATAAAAACCTCAACATTGAAAAACTCCAAGAATTTCAACAACTACCACAACAATTAAAAACACCAAAAATTCGACAACAAACTCAACATTGAAAATCACCATCAAATTCAACAAAAACCTCAACAATGAAAAACACCAAATAATTCATCAACGTCCTCAACATTCAAAAACACCAACAAATTCAACAAAAACCTCAACAATGAAAAACACCCAAAAATTCAACAACAACATCAACACTGAAAAACACCAACAAATTCAACAACAACATCAACATTGAAAAACAACAACAATTTCAACAAAAACCTAAATATTGAAAAACACCAAAAAAATCCACAACAACCTCAACATTCAAAAACACCAACAAAAAAAAACAACAACCTCAACATTCAAATACACCAACACATACAACCAAACCCTCAACAACGAAAAACGCCAAAAAATTCAACAAGAACCTCAACTTTGAAAAACACCAACAAATTCAACAACCTCAACATTGAAAAACACCAACAAATTCATTAACAACCTCAACTTTGAAAAACACCAACAAATTCAACAACCTCAACATTGAAAAACACCAACAATTTCATCAACAATTCCACCAAATCCTCAACAATGAAAAACAGCAAAAAATTCATCAACAACCTCAACTTTGAAAAACACCAACAAATACAACAACCTCAACATTGAAAAACGCCAACAAATTCATCAAAGACCTCAACAATGAAAAACAGCAAAAAATTCAACAACAACGACCTCAACAATGAAAAACAACAAAAAATTCAACAACAACCTCAACATTGAAAATCACCAACAAATTCAACAACAACCTCAACAATGAAAAAAATCAAAAAATTCAACAACAACGACCTCAACAATGAAAAACAACAAAAAATTCAACAACAACCTCAACATTGAAAATCACCAACAAATTCAACAACAACCTCAACAATGAAAAAAAATCAAAAAATTCAACAACAACGACCTCAACAATGATAAACACCAAAAAATTCAACAACAACCTCAACATTGAAAATCACCAGCAGATTCAACAACAACCGCAGCAATGACAAACCTCAAAAAGTTAAACAACAACCTCAACTTTGAATAACATCAAAAAATTCAACAACCTCAACATTGAGAAACAGCAACAAATTCAACTGCAACCTCAACTTTGAAAAATACAAAAAGATTCAAATAAAAACATTGAATACACCAATAAATGCAACAACAACCTCAACATTGAAAATCACCAACAAATTCAACAAAAACCTCAACAATGAAAAACACCGAGAATTTCATCAACAACCTCAACATTCAAAAACACCAAAAAATTCAACAAAAACCTCAACAATGAAAAACACCAAAAAATTCAACAACAGCCTCAACTTTGAAAAACACCAACAATTTGAACAACCTCAACATTGAGAAACAGCAACAAATTCAACTGCAACCTCAACTTTGAAAAATACAAAAAGATTCAAAAAAAAACATTGAATGCACCAATATTTTCAACAACAACCTCAATATTGAAAATCACCAAAAAATTCAACAACAACCTCAACATTTCAAAACACCAAAATATTCAACAACAACCTCAACTTTGCTAAACACCAACAAATTCAAAATCCTCAACATGGAAAAACACCAACAAATTCAACTACAACCTCAACAATGAAAAATCCCAAAAAATTCATCAACATCCTCAACATTCAAAAACATCAACAAATTCAACAACAACCTCAACACTCAAAAACACCAACGAATTCAACAAAAACCTCAACTTTGAATAACAACAAAAAATTCAACAACAACCTCAACAATGAAAAACACCAAAAAAATCAATAAAAACCTCAACATTGAAAAACTCCAAGAATTTCAACAACTACCACAACAATTAAAAACACCAAAAATTCGACAACAAACTCAACATTGAAAATCACCATCAAATTCAACAAAAACCTCAACAATGAAAAACACCAAATAATTCATCAACGTCCTCAACATTCAAAAACACCAACAAATTCAACAAAAACCTCAACAATGAAAAACACCCAAAAATTCAACAACAACATCAACACTGAAAAAAAACCAACAAATTCAACAACAACATCAACATTGAAAAACAACAACAATTTCAACAAAAACCTAAACATTGAAAAACACCAAAAAAATCCACAACAACCTCAACATTCAAAAACACCAAAAAAAAACAACAACCTCAACATTCAAATACACCAACACATTCAACCAAACCCTCAACAACGAAAAACGCCAAAAAATTCAACAAGAACCTCAACTTTGAAAAACACCAACAAATTCAACAACCTCAACATTGAAAAACACCAACAAATTCATTAACAACCTCAACTTTGAAAAACACCAACAAATTCAACAACCTCAACATTGAAAAACACCAACAATTTCATCAACAATTCAACCAAATCCTCAACAATGAAAAACACCAAAAAATTCAACAACAACCTCAACTTTGAAAAACACCAACAAATACAACAACCTCAACATTGAAAAACGCCAACAAATTCATCAAAGACCTCAACAATGAAAAACAGCAAAAAATTCAACAACAACGACCTCAACAATGAAAAACAACAAAAAATTCAACAACAACCTCAACATTGAAAATCACCAACAAATTCAACAACAACCTCAACAATGAACAAAATCAAAAAATTCAACAACAACGACCTCAACAATGAAAAACAACAAAAAATTCAACAACAACCTCAACATTGAAAATCACCAACAAATTCAACAACAACCTCAACAATGAAAAAAAATCAAAAAATTCAACAACAACGACCTCAACAATGATAAACACCAAAAAATTCAACAACAACCTCAACATTGAAAATCACCAACAAATTCATCAACAACCTCAACAATGTAAAACAGCAAAAAATTCAACAACAACGACGTCAGCAATGAAAAACAACAAAAAATTCAACAACAACCTCAACATTGAAAATCACCAACAAATTCAACAACAACCTCAACAATGAAAAAAAATCAAAAAATTCAACAACAACGACCTCAACAATGATAAACACCAAAAAATTCAACAACAACCTCAACATTGAAAATCACCAACAAATTCATCAACAACCTCAACAATGTAAAACAGCAAAAAATTCAACAACAACGACGTCAGCAATGAAAAACACCAAAAAATTCAACAACAACTTCAACATTGAAAAACTCCAACAATTTCAACAACAAACTCAACAATGAAAAACACCAAAATATTGAACATCAAACTCATCATTGAAAATCACCAACAAATTCAACAAAAACCTCAACAATGAAAAACACCAAAAAATTCAACAACAACCTCAACAATGAAAAACATCAACAAATTCAACAACAACCTCAACATTCAAAAACAACAACAAATTCAACGTAAACCTCAACAATGAAAAACACGAAAAAATACAACAACAACCTCAACTTTCATAAACACCAAAAAATACAACAACGACCTCAAAAAGGAAAAACACCAAAAAATTCAACAACAACCTCAACAATGAAAAACAACGAAATATTGAACAACAAACTCATCATTGAAAATCACCAACAAATTCAACATAAACCTCAACAATGAAAAACACCGAAAAATTCAACAACACCTCAACTTTGAAAAACACAAACAGATTCAACAACGTCAACAATCAAAACAATCAACAAATTCAACACATACCTCAACAATGAAAAACACCAAAAAATTGAACAACTTCCTCAACTTTCAAAAATACCAACAAATTCAACAACCTCAACATTGAAAAACTCCAACAAATTCAACAACAATCTCAACAATGAAAATCACCAAATAATTCAACGACAACCTCAACATTCAAAAACAACAACAAATTCAACAAAAACCTCAACAATTAAAAACACGAAAAAATTTAACAACAACATCAACTTTGAAAAACACCAACAAATTCAACAACCTCAACTTTGAAAAATACCAACAAATTCAACAACCTCAACATTGAAAATCACCAACATATTCAACAACAACCTCAGCAATGAAAAACATCAAAAAATTCAACAACAACCTCAACAATGAAAAACACCAACAAATTCAACAAGTACCGCAACAATGAAAAACACCAAAAAATTCAACATCAACATCAACAATGAAAAACACCAAAAAATGCAACAACAAACTCAACATTGAAAATCATCAACAAATTCAACATCAACCTCAACAATGAAAAACATCATAAAATTCAACAACAACCTCAACATTCAAAAACAACAACAAATTCAACAAAAAAACTCAACTATGAAAAACACCAAAAAATTCAACAGCAACCTAAACTTTGAAAAACACCAAACAATTCAACGACCTCAACATTGAGAAGCAGCAACAAATTCAACTGCAACCTCAACTTTGAAAAATACAAAAAGATACAAAAAAAGCATTGAATGCACCAATAATTCCAACAACAACCTCAATATTGAAAATCACCAAAAAATTCAACAACAACCTCAACATTGAAAAACATCAAAATATTCAACAACAACCTCAATTTTGAAAAACACCAACAAATTCAAAAACCTCAAAATGGAAAAACACCAACAAATTCAACTACAACCACAATATTGAAAATCACTAACAAATTCAACAACAACCTCTTTATTGAAAAACACCAACAAATTCAACAAAAACCTCAACAATGAAAAATCCCAAAAAATTCATCAACATCCTCAACATTCAAAAACACCAACAAATTCCACAAAAATCTCAACAATTAAAAACACCAAAAAATTCAACAACACCATCAACATTGAAAAACATCAAGAAATTTAACAACAACCTCAACATTCAAAAACACCAACAAATTCAACAAAAACCTCAACATTGAATAACAACAAAAAATTCAACAACAAAATCAACAATGAAAAACACCAAAAAATTCAACAACAACGTCAACATTCAAAAACACCAAAAAGTAAAAAAAACAACCTCAACATTCAAAAACACCAACAAATTCAACCAAAACCTCAACAATGAAATACACCTAAAAATTCAACAACAACCTCAACTATGAAAAACACCAACAAATTCAACAACCTCAACATTGAAAAACTCCAACCAATTGAACAACAACCTCAACAATGAAAAACCCGAACCAATTCAACAACAACCTCAACATTCAAAAACACCAACAATTTCAACAAAAACCTCAGCAATGAAAAACATCAAAAAATTTATCAACAATCTCAACAATGAAAAACACCAAAAAAATTCAACAAAAACCTCAACAATAAAAAACACCAATAAAATCAATTGTAACCTCAACATGGAAAAACTCCAAGAATTTCAACAACTACCACAACAAAACACCAAAAATTCGACAACAAACTCAACATTGAAAATCACCATCAAATTCAACAAAACCCTCAACAATGAAAACACCCAAAAATTCATCAACATCCTCAACATTCAAAAATACCAAAAAATTCAACAAAAACCGCAACAATGAAAAACACCCATAAATTCAACAACAACATCAACAATGAAAAACACCAACAAATTCAACAACAACCTCAAAATTGATAAACTCCAACAAATTCAACAAAAACCTCAACATTGAAAAACACCAAAAAATACCATAACAAGCTCAACATTCAAAGACACCAAAAAATAAAAACAACAACCTCAACATTCAAATACACCAACTATTTCAACCAAATCCTCAACATTGAAAAACACCAAAAAATTCAACAACAACCTCAACTTTGAAAAACACCAACAAATTCAACAACCTCAACATTGAAAAACATCAACAAATCCATCAACAACCTCAACAATGAAAAACAGCAAAAATTCAACAACAACGACCTCAATAATGAAAAACACCAAAAAATTCAACAACAACCTCAACATTGAAAAACTCCAACAATTCCAACAACAACCTCAACAATGAAAAACAACAAAATATTGAACAACAAACTCAACATTGAAAATCACCAACAAATTCAACAACAACCTCAACAATGAAAAACATCAAAAAATTCAACAACAACCTCAACGTTCAAAGACAACAACAAATTCAACATAAACCTCATCAATGAAAAACACCAAAAAATTCAACAACAAACTCAACTTTCATAAAAACCAAAAAATTCAAACACCTCAACATTGAAAAATACCAACAAATTCAACAAAAACCTCAACATTCAACAACACCAACAAATTCAACACATACCTCAGCAGTGAAAAACACCAAAAAATTGAACAAATCCCTCAACTTTCAAAAACACCATCAAATTCAACAACCTCAACATTGAAAAACACCAACTAATTCAACAAAAACCTCAACAATGAAAAACACCAAAAAATTCAACAACACCTCAACTTTGAAGAACACCAACAGATTCAACAACGTCAACAATCAAAACAACCAACAAACTCAACACATACCTCAACAATGAAAAACATGAAAATATTGAACAACTTCCTCAACTTTCAAAAATACCAACAAATTCAACAACCTCAACATTGAAAAACTCCAACAAATTCAACAACAAACTCAACAATGAAAATCACCAAAAAATTCAACGACAACCTCAACATTCAAAAACTCCAACAAATTCAACAAAAGCCTCAACAATTTAAAACACGAAAAAATTTGACAACAACATCAACTTTGAAAAACACCAACAAATTCAACATCCTCAACTTTGAAAAACACCAACAAATTCAACAACCTCAACATTGAAAATCACCAACAAATTCAACAACAACCTCAGCAATGAAAAACATCAAAAAATTCAACAAGTACCGCAACAATGAAAAACACCAATAAATGCAACAACAACCTGAACAATGAAAAACACCAAAAAATTCAACAACAAACTCAACATTGAAAATCATCAACAAATTCAACATCAACCACAACAATGAAAAACATCAAAAAATTCAACAACAAACTCAACATTCAAAAACAACAACAAATTCAACAAAAAAACTCAACAATGAAAAACACCAAAAAATTCAACAACCACAACATTGAGAAACAGCAACAAATTCAACTGCAACCTCAACCTTGAAAAATACAAAAAGATTCAAAAAAAAACATTGAATGCATCAATAATTCCAACAACAACCTCAATATTGAATATCACCAAAAAATTCAACAACAACCACAACATTGAAAAACATCAAAATATTCAACAACAACCTCAACTTTGAAAAGCAACAACAAATTCAAAAACCACAAATTGGAAAAACACCAACAAATTCAACTACAACCTCAATATTGAAAATCACCAACAAATTCAACAACAACCTATTTAATGAAAAACACCAACAAATTCAACAAAAACCTCAACAATGAAAAATCCCAAAAAATTCATCAACATCCTCAACGTTCAAAAACACCAACAAATTCGCCAAAAATCTCAACAATTAAAAACACCAATAAATTCAACAACACCATCAACATTGAAAAACATCAACAAATTCAACAACAACCTCAACATTCAAAAACACCAACAAATTCAACCAAAACCTCAACAATGAAAAACACCAAAAAATTCAACAAAAACATCAACTTTGAAAAACACCAACAAATTCAACAACTTCAACATTGAATATCTCCAAACAATTCAACAACAACCTCAACAATGAAAAACACCAAAAAATTCAACAACAACCTCAACATTCAAAAACACCAACAATTTCAACAACAACCTCAGCAATGAAAAACATCAAAAAATTCAGCAACAATCTCAAGAATGAAAAACACCAAAAAAATGAATTGTAACCTCAAAATTGAATAACTCCAAGAATTTCAACATCTACCGCAACAATTAAAAACATGAAAAATTCCACAACAAACTCAACATTGAAAATCACCATCAAATTCAACAAAAACCTCAAGAATGAAAAACACCAAAAAATTCATCAACATCCTCAACATTCAAAAATACCAAAAAATTCAACAAAAACCTCCACAATGAAAAACTCCAACAATTTAACAACAACATCAACAATAAAAAACACCAACAAATTCAACAACAACCTCAACATTGAGAAACACGAACAAATTCAACAAAAACCTCAACATTGATAAACACCAAAAATTTCCATAACAACCTCAACATTCAAAAACACCAAAAAATAAAAACAACAACCTCAACATTCAAATACACCAACAAATTCAACCAAATCCTCAACAATGAAAAACACCAAAAAATTCAACAACAACCTCAACTTTGAAAAAACCAACAAATTCAACAACCTCAACATTGAAAAACACCAACAAATTCATCAACATCCTCAACAATAAAAACAGCAAAAATTCAACTACAACGACCTCAACAATGAAAAACACCAAAAAATTCAACAACAACCTCAACATTGAAAAACTCCAACAATTTCAACAACAACCTCAACAATGAAAAACAACATAATATTGAACAACAATCTCAACATTGAAAATCACCAACAAATCCAACAACAACCTCAACAATGAAAAACATCATAAAATTCAACAACAACCTCAACGTTCAAAAACAGCAACAAATTCAACATAAACCTCAACAATGAAATACACCAAAAAATTCAACAACAACCTCAACTTTCATAATAACCAAAAAATTCAACCACCTCAACTTTGAAAAATACCAACAAATTCAACTAAAACCTCAACATTCAACAACACCAACAAATTCAACAAAAACCTCACCACTGAAAAACACCAAAAAATTCAACAACACCTCAACTTTGAAAAACACCAACAGATTCAACAACCTCAACATTCAAAACAACCAACAAATTCAACACATACCTCAACAATGAAAAACACCAAAAAATTGAACAAATCCCTCAACTTTCAAAAACACCAACAAATTCAACAACCTCAACATTGAAAAACATCAACAAATTCAATGACAACCTCAACAATGAAAATCACAAAAAAATTCAACGACAACCTCAACATTCAAAAACACCAACAAATTCAACAAAAACCTCAACAAATAAAAACAGGAAAAAATTCAACAACAACATCCACATTGAAAAATACCAACAAATTCACAACCTCAACATTGAAAAACACCAACAAATTCAACTGCAACCTCAACTTTGAAAAATACAAAAAAGATTAAAAAAAAACCATTGATAACACCAATAAATGCAACAACCTCAACATTGAAAATCACCAAAAAATTCAGCAACAACCTCAGCAATGAAAAACATCAAAAAATTCAACAACAACCTCAACAATGAAAAACACCAACAAATTCAACAAGTACCGCAACAATGAAAAACACCAAAAAATTCAACAACAACCTCAACAATGAAAAACACCAAAAAATTCAACAACAAACTCAACATTGAAAATCATCAACAAATTCAACACCAACCTCAACAATGAAAAACATCAAAAAATTCAACAACAACCTCAACATTCAAAAACAACATCAAATTCAACAAAAAGACTCAACAATGAAAAACACGAAAAAATTCAACAACAACCTCAACTTTCATAAACACCAAAAAATTCAACAGGCTCAACATTGAAAAATACCAACAAATTCAACAACAACCTCGACATTCAACAACACCAACTAATTCAACAATAACCTCAACAATGAAAAACACCAAAAAATTCAACAACACCTCAACTTTGAAGAACACCAACAGATTCAACAACGTCAAGAATCAAAACAACCAACAAACTCAACACATACCTCAACAATGAAAAACATCAAAAAATTGAACAACTTCCTCAACTTTCAAAAATACCAACAAATTCAACAACCTCAACATTGAAAAACTCCAACAAATTCAACAACAAACTCAACAATGAAAATCACCAAAAAATTCAACGACAACCTCAACATTCAAAAACTCCAACAAATTCAACAAAAACCTCAACAATTTAAAACACGAAAAAATTTGACAACAACATCAACTTTGAAAAACACCAACAAATTCAACATCCTCAACTTTGAAAACACCAACAAATTCAACAACCTCAACATTGAAAATCACCAACAAATTCAACAACAACCTCAGCAATGAAAAACATCAAATAATTCAACAAGTACCGCAACAATGAAAAACACCAAAAAATGCAACAACAACCTGAACAATGAAAAACACCAAAAAATTCAACAACAAACTCAACATTGAAAATCATCAACAAATTCAACATCAACCACAACAATGAAAAACATCAAAAAATTCAACAACAAACTCAACATTCAAAAACAACAACAAATTCAACAAAAAAACTCAACAATGAAAAACACCAAAAAATTCAACAACCACAACATTGAGAAACAGCAACAAATTCAACTGCAACCTCAACCTTGAAAAATACAAAAAGATTCAAAAAAAAAATTGAATGCATCAATAATTCCAACAACAACCTCAATATTGAATATCACCAAAAAATTCAACAACAACCACAACATTGAAAAACATCAAAATATTCAACAACAACCTCAACTTTGAAAAACAACAACAAATTCAAAAACCACAAATTGGAAAAACACCAACAAATTCAACTACAACCTCAATATTGAAAATCACCAACAAATTCAACAACAACCTATTTAATGAAAAACACCAACAAATTCAACAAAAACCTCAACAATGAAAAATCCCAAAAAATTCATCAACATCCTCAACATTCAAAAACACCAACAAATTCGCCAAAAATCTCAACAATTAAAAACACCAATAAATTCAACAACACCATCAACATTGAAAAACATCAACAAATTCAACAACAACCTCAACATTCAAAAACACCAACAAATTCAACCAAAACCTCAACAATGAAAAACACCAAAAAATTCAACAAAAACATCAACTTTGAAAAACACCAACAAATTCAACAACCTCAACATTGAATATCTCCAAACAATTCAACAACAACCTCAACAATGAAAAACACCAAAAAATTCAACAACAACCTCAACATTCAAAAACACCAACAATTTCAACAACAACCTCAACAATGAAAAACATCAAAAAATTCAGCAACAATCTCAACAATGAAAAACACCAAAAAAATGAATTGTAACCTCAAGATTGAAAAACTCCAAGAATTTCAACATCTACCGCAACAATTAAAAATACGAAAAATTCCACAACAAACTCAACATTGAAAATCACCATCAAATTCAACAAAAACCTCAAGAATGAAAAACACCAAAAAAATTCATCAACATCCTCAACATTCAAAAATACCAAAAAATTCAACAAAAACCTCAACAATGAAAAACACCCAAAAATTTAACAACAACATCAACAATAAAAAACACCAACAAATTCAACAACAACCTCAACATTGAGAAACACGAACAAATTCAACAAAAACCTCAACATTGAAAAACACCAAAAATTTCCATAACAGCCTCAACATTCAAAAACACCAATAAATAAAAGCAACAACCTCAACATTCAAATACACCAACAAATTCAACCAAATCCTCAACAATGAAAAACACCAAAAAATTCAACAACAACCTCAACTTTCAAAAAAACCAACAAATTCAATAACCTCAACATTGAAAAACACCAACAAATTCATCAACATCCTCAACAATTAAAAACAGCAAAAATTCAACTACAACGACTTCAACAATGAAAAACACCAAAAAATTCAACAACAACCTCAACATTGAAAAACTCCAACAATTTCAACAACAACCTCAACAATGAAAAACAACATAATATTGAACAACATTCTCAACATTGAAAATCACCAACAAATCCAACAACAACCTCAACAATGAAAAACATCATAAAATTCAACAACAGCCTCAACGTTCAAAAACAGCAACAAATTCAACATAAACCTCAACAATGAAATACACCAAAAAATTCAACAACAACCTCAACTTTCATAATAACCAAAAAATTCAACCACCTCAACTTTGAAAAATACCAACAAATTCAACAAAAACCTCAACATTCAACAACACCAACAAATTCAACAAAAACCTCACCACTGAAAAACACCAAAAAATTCAACAACACCTCAACTTTGAAAAACACCAACAGATTCAACAACCTCAACATTCAAAACAACCAACAAATTCAACACATACCTCAACAATGAAAAACACCAAAAAATTGAACAAATCCCTCAACTTTCAAAAACACCAACAAATTCAACAACCTCAACATTGAAAAACATCAACAAATTCAATGACAACCTCAACAATGAAAATCACAAAAAAATTCAACGACAACCTCAACATTCAAAAACACCAACAAATTCAACAAAAACCTCAACAAATAAAAACAGGAAAAAATTCAACAACAACATCCACAGTGAAAAATACCAACAAATTCACAACCTCAACATTGAAAAACACCAACAAATTCAACTGCAACCTCAACTTTGAAAAATACAAAAAAGATCTAAAAAAAAACACCAATAAATGCCAGAACCTCAACATTGAAAATCACCAACATATTCAACAACAACCTCAACAATGAAAAACATCAAAAAATTCAACAACAACCTCAACAATGAAAAACACCAACAAATTCAACAAGTACCGCAACAATGAAAAACACCAAAAAATTCAACAACAAACTCAATAATGAAAAACAAAAAAAAATTCAACAACAAACTCAACATTGAAATTCATCAACAAATTCAACATCAACCTCAACAATGAAAAACATCATAAAATTCAACAACAACCTCAACATTCAAAAACAACAACAAATTCAACAAAAAAACTCAACAATGAAAAACACCAAAAAATTCAACCACAACCTCAACTTTGAAAAACACCAAAAAATTCAAGAACCTCAACATTGAGAAACAGCAACAAATTCAACTGCAACCTCAACTTTGAAAAATACAAAAAGATTCAAAAAAAACATTGAATGCACCAATAATTTCAACAACATCCTCAATATTGAAAATCACCAAAAAATTCAACAACAACCTCAACATTGAAAAACACCAAAATATTCAACAACAACCTCAACTTTGATAAACACCAACAAATTCAAAAACCTCAACATGGAAAAACACCAACCAATTGAACAACAACCTCAACAATGAAAAACCCGAACCAATTCAACAACAACCTCAACATTCAAAAACACCAACAATTTCAACAAAAACCTCAGCAATGAAAAACATCAAAAAATTTATCAACAATCTCAACAATGAAAAACACCAAAAAAATTCAACAAAAACCTCAACAATAAAAAACACCAATAAAATCAATTGTAACCTCAACATGGAAAAACTCCAAGAATTTCAACAACTACCACAACAAAACACCAAAAATTCGACAACAAACTCAACATTGAAAATCACCATCAAATTCAACAAAACCCTCAACAATGAAAACACCCAAAAATTCATCAACATCCTCAACATTCAAAAATACCAAAAAATTCAACAAAAACCGCAACAATGAAAAACACCCATAAATTCAACAACAACATCAACAATGAAAAACACCAACAAATTCAACAACAACCTCAAAATTGATAAACTCCAACAAATTCAACAAAAACCTCAACATTGAAAAACACCAAAAAATACCATAACAAGCTCAACATTCAAAGACACCAAAAAATAAAAACAACAACCTCAACATTCAAATACACCAACTATTTCAACCAAATCCTCAACATTGAAAAACACCAAAAAATTCAACAACAACCTCAACTTTGAAAAACACCAACAAATTCAACAACCTCAACATTGAAAAACATCAACAAATCCATCAACAACCTCAACAATAAAAAACAGCAAAAATTCAACAACAACGACCTCAATAATGAAAAACACCAAAAAATTCAACAACAACCTCAACATTGAAAAACTCCAACAATTCCAACAACAACCTCAACAATGAAAAACAACAAAATATTGAACAACAAACTCAACATTGAAAATCACCAACAAATTCAACAACAACCTCAACAATGAAAAACATCAAAAAATTCAACAACAACCTCAACGTTCAAAGACAACAACAAATTCAACATAAACCTCATCAATGAAAAACACCAAAAAATTCAACAACAAACTCAACTTTCATAAAAACCAAAAAATTCAAACACCTCAACATTGAAAAATACCAACAAATTCAACAAAAACCTCAACATTCAACAACACCAACAAATTCAACACATACCTCAGCAGTGAAAAACACCAAAAAATTGAACAAATCCCTCAACTTTCAAAAACACCATCAAATTCAACAACCTCAACATTGAAAAACACCAACTAATTCAACAAAAACCTCAACAATGAAAAACACCAAAAAATTCAACAACACCTCAACTTTGAAGAACACCAACAGATTCAACAACGTCAACAATCAAAACAACCAACAAACTCAACACATACCTCAACAATGAAAAACATGAAAATATTGAACAACTTCCTCAACTTTCAAAAATACCAACAAATTCAACAACCTCAACATTGAAAAACTCCAACAAATTCAACAACAAACTCAACAATGAAAATCACCAAAAAATTCAACGACAACCTCAACATTCAAAAACTCCAACAAATTCAACAAAAGCCTCAACAATTTAAAACACGAAAAAATTTGACAACAACATCAACTTTGAAAAACACCAACAAATTCAACATCCTCAACTTTGAAAAACACCAACAAATTCAACAACCTCAACATTGAAAATCACCAACAAATTCAACAACAACCTCAGCAATGAAAAACATCAAAAAATTCAACAAGTACCGCAACAATGAAAAACACCAATAAATGCAACAACAACCTGAACA